>NW_027206038.1:555000-770000 GCF_024711535.1 Dipodomys merriami
CCTCCTCACCTCCCCCGACGCCCGTCGTCGCGGGCCGGCAGGACGGCGCGCCCGGGCGTGGCACGACCGCACGGCGTCCACACACCGCGAACCCGACCCCACGACCCACCCACACCTCCTTCCCGCCGGGCGGGGGGGGCGGAAGGAGCAGAGAGGGAACACGGGCAAACCGGGGCATCCGTCTGTCTCTCCACGGGGACCAGACGTCAAGGAGCGTGAGCGAGGAGAGGGCAGAACCCCACCCCTCCCTCCCGGCCAGCGGGCGATGGCGAGGAGGAGACGGGGAGCCAACAAGGGGGAGCGAGGGCGGCGAGGCAGATCCCGTGTCGCCGCACACCAGAACGACCAGGCAGGCCAGACCGGCCCGAGAGCGCACACAAGGGTGGGCGTGGAGCGGGCGCGGGAAGGGAGGGAGGCGCGGACCTCGATCCGGGAGACCAAGGCCGCCGACCAGCTAACGCCGGCAGCGACCGGGAAGACCGACACCGGCGGGCCAAGCCGGCTGCCGACGCGACCCAACCACCACCATCTGGGACGGCGGCGCGGGCACACGGGCGCAAGCAGGCCACCGCGCGGTGACGAGCAGAGAGAGGAAGAGCACAGAGAGGGCAGGGGAACCCGTGGCCGGGGGGGGGGAAGGGCACCACACCGCACCCAAAGCGCGAGGGCACCGCATCACCGACACCCCGCCTGCCGGCCTGGCTGGCACGGGAGCGGCGGCGCGCACACACGGACGGGGAGGAGAGCCAGGCCCCTTCCCCGCCCGGAGGCGGCGCGCCGACGTCCACGGTCCAGCCGGCCAGCCGGCCGGGTCGCGAGTGGCACACACCCGAGCGGCCAGAAAGCCGGGGGTGACGCACACAACACAACGCAAACCACATGGCCACGGGGTTTTTCTCCGCTTCCCTCATAAGCCGGCCCGAATTCACTCGCTCGCACGGACGCGGGGGCCGAGCGCACAATGACCCGCGCCACCGCGGACCTGCGGTGCCGGCAGGGGGTCGGGTCGGGGGTCTGCGGCAACGACCCATCGGCGACAAGTCACCGGCCAACGGCGGCGGCTGGAGGCGGCAGCAGGGACCCCGGGAGGCGGGCGACACCAAACCCAACACACGCGAGCACGCTCACGCGCGGACACCGCCGGCACAGAGCAGACGGGGCCAGGCACGGGAACCGGGGTCGCACCGGGCACGCGGCGGCGACACGCCGAGAGAGCACAACGCCCCGGATCCAGGACCGGGGCGGGGGACGAAGCCACACGGCTCGAGACAGAGGAGACGATGCGGGCAAGCCTCTGGCACGGCCAGCAGGAGGCAGGCGCGGGAACCCGGGACGACATCGCACAGGCACATGAGGCGGCGCCCAGCGGTAGGAGACACGTCACGCCAGCTTCGGGCCCCCGGATGGCCAACTCCCGAGTGAGGGACGCACGCGGGAATCTCACCACCACCGCCCCCGTGGCGTACCGGCGGTCCGGCTGGCAGGAGCCCTCGCGTCGTGAGCAAAACCGATCCGGGAAGACCCTTTAAAATCCACCGCCGCCGCGACGACGTGCCTCCCCCACACCGGGAGAGTAGCCTCAAGAGCCGAGCGTCGTCCCCCCCACCAAGAGAACACCACGCACGCCCAACTCGACCTTCCGCCGGTGGCCGGCCACCAAGGCCAAACCGGTGAGGATCGCGGAAGGCTGATGCGGGTGAGGAGGGCATGCTGGAAGCCCAATAAGAGCAGCGGAGAGGGTCATCGGGTCGGGTCACCGGGGTGAGAGGCAAGCGAGCGAGCGGCCACCCCCCCACGGGCGGGTGGTGCAGCCGCAAACCAGCAGGGAGGTGAGACCTTTCCGGGCACAGCCGGCACGCCAGGGAAACGAACGCGGGATCTCACCACCCCCAACTCCTGGGCGGTCCCACGCAATGCCTGGGACACCGAGCCGGCCGACCAGCGGACCGGAAACCCCCACCGCGGCAGCGGCGGGCCCCCCCCAAAAGAGGCCCGAGAGGGAAAAGGCAGCTCGCACACGCCTCAAAGACCCCGTGAGCGCCCGCGGAGCCACCCGCGCCAGCAGGGCCCCACCGCACCCATCCACACCGCCGGGCACGGCACCCATCATCGACTGCCTCTTTTTCGGCCGCGTGAGCAAGGGCCCACACACACCGGGATCCTCGGCTCCGGAGGGCCAGAACCCCCCCTTGCGGCACACCACCACGGGCACGGCGGCCCCGGAACACTGCGAGGCCCGGTGCCCTCACGGCGCCGTCGTCGCCAACGGGCGGCGGCCCACACAGATGCTCGGGAACAGCGTCGCCAGGGGCAGGAGGGGGAGGGGGACAGGACCCCCAAAAACCCCACGGCACCCCAAGCACGAGGCCGGGAAGCCACACACCACACACCCTCGCATCACAACCCAGCACAGGCTCCAGGCTCCGCCACTCGACACACCGCACGCGAGGCAGGGGCGGGGACGGATCGGGAACGTCCTCCACTCACCACACCAGACGACGGCCCGGGAGAGGCCCCGCGGGACCCTCCCCCAGCTCGGAGGGGGGAGGCGCGGGCACGCAGTTACCAATGCTGGCAGCCACTAACGCTCAAAAGCGGGACAGGGAGCGGCAGGGCCACGGGAGCCCATCAGGGGCGGGCCCCCGCCAACCCGGCAGCGAACGCCGCCTCCCGAACGAGGATCGCTAGAGAACCTCTCCTCACTCTGAGGGTGGCCTGCACCCAACCCCGCCGGGAACCCCGCCGGGACCAGCACACATCAAAGGCGTCCATCCTTCCCACCACGGGTGGCAGGGAGGGGTGGGGCGGGGGGGGTCTGCGGCAGCAGCAACACCAACCCTGGTCGGTCGGCCTTGCCGTGCAGGGCCAGAGCAAAGTCGCGCACACGGGCGGGAAGCACAAAGTCGCGCACACAGGCCCGGCTCGCCTCCCACTGCAACATCTCAGGTCCCCGGGTGCAACAAGAGCCAGGTGACACGGCAGGGAAGACAAGCCAGGACCAGGGCGGCAGCTCATGCGGGGAAGCCACCGCCCAGCGCAACAAGGGAAGAGCGCTCCTCTGGGGAACCGCCTCAACGCCCCCCCAGCAGAGACGTCAATCTCTGCGATAACTTTTCTCACTCGCACAAGCCCCATGAACCCAAGGACGGCCGGGACACACCACGGGCAGCAGGCTGGCACAAGGCAACAGACAACGCCGGGATCGGGAATGACACCACCACTCAGCCTCAGGCACCTGAGAGAACCGACTGGGAGCATTCCGGGAGCACCGCAACAGGGCAGAGCGCGAGGCATGGCTTTTCACACCACACAGCATGGGCAAGCACGGAGCAACGACCCTCCCTCTCCACGGAGAGAGCCGACCCCCGTGCCGATAACGAGTCACGGGAAGAGAGGAGCAAGATCAGGGGCGCCCCCCCTCCTCCAGCGTGTACAAGTCCCCGACCTCACGGCGAGGGCAGGGAGAGCACAGCCGGACCCGGTTGCAGCACCCCTGCCTCCCCGCACACCACCGGCGCCGGCACGGTGGGATGGTGAGGGCAGGGGCCCACAGGCAGAACGAGAAGAGCGGTCCCATTCGCCATGAATGTCCGTCCCTCGCCTGGCGCAGCTTAGGCCCGGGCCCGAAGGAGATCGCAACGTCACCACATCAATCACACCGAGAGGGCGGAGAAGACAGCCACATGGCACTCGGGAGGCGGTGGGGCCCAGGAAGCTCGGCTCCCGAGAGGGCCAACAGCCTGGGATAAAAGCGTAGCCAGGACAGACAACCTTTCGTGAGTAACGAGCGAGGTAAAAAGAAAAAAAAAGAAAAAAAAAACTTAAAAAAAAAAAAAAAAATACCACGGGCTTAAGCGTCCCTGGCACTCGGGATTACCAGGACACCTCCGCCGGGCACAGGGCCGAAAGAAGCTAGAGAGGAAAAAAGAAAAATAAAAAGAACCACGGACAGCGCTCGGGAGTAGCGCAGGTCAGCGGCCGACCAGGCCCGCCATCGGGAAACGGCAGGTCGGGGGAGTTGGAGCTAGGGGCGATAGGGAAAAAAATAAAATAAAATAAAAAAGAGCCACGGAGGTCGGACGAGCACGACAGCAGAACGGGGATGCCGCACATGCACAGGCAAGGCAGGACTTGACCCCTGCCTTTTCCTCCTCAAGCCGGCCATGGCGAGGGAAGCACACCGCGCGGGCCTACCTATGCACCCCAGGCAACCAACCACTCTCCTCCTCGGCGTGCAGAGGCAAGGGCCAGAATCCGGCACCTGGAGTGGGGGAGAGATCAAGGACGACGGGACTCACTCAGCCACCAACCAACCACCACCACCACAACCACGAGCCACCACAGGGGCAAGGCCTGCTCAGGGCAGCGGGAGCCCGGGGTCCGGGGGGAAGGGCAGGGGGACCCGGACCGGGAAGAGACGGGAAAGGCCCGGCACACAGCATCCGAGAGAGCCCCAAAAGACCCGCTGACAGCCACCGGGACACAGCATGCCAGCACCCTCCTGCAGGTACAAAATCCTCACGTCACCACGCCAAAACCAGGTGGTCACGCAGGGGCGACAACTCGCTGGCAACAGGGACCTCTCGGAAACCACATCGGGGACACCTGTCCCCAACACGTCCCCAACAGAGCCAGACACGGAACTCTCAGGGACAGCTGGTCGACCACATAAGGCGAAGACAGATGAAGAGAGAGGGCGGGAGCGGGGTCAGGGGATGCACCCGCCCCACTACCCTGGGTGCGCACGGGCTCACCCGTACGGGGAGCCTTCCCCAGGCAGACGCGAGGCACCCACTCCGAGAGGCACCCAACCACCACACCCACACCGCGCGGGGTCGGTGGTGAGCGCCCTGCCGCCAGCACGCACACACGCGGGACTCCCGGGCTCGGGTCCCCGACTCCCGAGGTGCTCCCTCCGCCTCGATTTTTCCCCTACGCAGGGCCCACCGGGCAAGTCCCCGCCATCGCGCACACCGCAGACGGTAGGTAGGTCCCGGCCCCGAGGCTCGCCTCGGCCGTGCCCACGGCTCCTTGCGCCGGAGAAGTCTGTCCTCCGGCCTCCGGGGCCCTGGAGAAGGCCGTGGAGGAAGGCCACACGGGGCCGGCGACCCAGGCCCTCGCGCCCGGCACGCGCCAAGCACTCACTCGGAGGTGATTCCGAAGACCATCCTATGTCGGGGAGGGGCGAGGTGTAGGTCCCGGCCCCGAGGCTCGCCTCGGCCGTGCCCACGGCTCCTCCCGCCGCAGAGGCCTGGCCTCTGTCCTCTGGGGCCCGTGGAGCAGGCCGTGGAGGGAGGCCACAAGGGGCCGGCGACCCAGGCCCTCGCGCCCGGCACGCGCCAATCGCTCACTCGGAGGTGACTCCGACGACCATCCTATGTCGGGGAGGGGGGGGCTGTAGGTCCCGGCCCCGAGGTGATGATTCCGACGACCATCCTATGTCGGGGAGGGGCGAGGTGTAGGTCCTGGCCCCGAGGCTTGCCTCGGCCGTGCCCACGGCTCCTCCCGCCGCAGAGGCCTGGCCTCTGTCCTCTGGGGCCCGTGGAGCAGGCCGTGGAGGGAGGCCACAAGGGGCCGGCGACCCAGGCCCTCGCGCCCGGCACGCGCCAATCGCTCACTCGGAGGTGACTCCGACGACCATCCTATGTCGGGGAGGGGGGGGCTGTAAGTCCCGGCCCCGAGGCTCACCTCGGCCGTGCCCACGGCTCCTCCCGCCGCAGAGGTCTGTCCTCTGGCCTCCGGGTCGTGGAGGGAGGCCACAAGGGGCCGGCGACCCAGGCCCTCGCGCCCGGCACGCGCCAAGCGCTCACTCGGAGGTGACTCCGAGGAGGGGGGGTGGTCCGAGTCCGGGCCGGACCGGCCCCACCACCTAGCGGCTCACCCGGGGACCCTTTCCCCCGACTCCCGAGACGTCCCTCGTACTCTCCTTCTTTCGCCCTCAAAGACCAGAGTCCAGGGAGGGGAGGAGGACAAGGCGTCGGGCCCAGACAGAACTACGGGAGGGGAGGAGGACAAGACGTCGGGCCCAGACAGAACTACTGGTCGACCCGACCAAGCCGCCACCCCCGGCGACTCACGACCCCACCGCGCTCTAGCCTGCGGGCGCAAAGTCCGACAGAACAGCCGCCCCGGCGCCACAGCGACACCACGGCGACAGTCGCGCCCGGCACCCGGCAGAGGCCGGGCCTCCGCCCTGGCTCGCTGCCGCCAGACCTCCTCCTTCAGTCGCTCGCTCGGCTGAGAACGAGGGGACTGTCATATCAAAGCGGACGCCAGGGGGAGCACGAGAACCGCCTTCCAACGACCGACTCCACCGAGCTGCCGTACCCCGGATTGGCGCGCGCCGGCCGGCTCTGAGCTCCGGAGACACAGAACACGGAAACGAATCGCCTCACTCCCCACCGCCACTCACCGAGAGGCACAACCTAGGTCAGGACCTGCAGCCGGGTCCTCTCTGCGACCTCACGAACGACACCAGAGCCACCAGAGACCTAGACCGAGATCGAGCCGCCGCCGCCGCCGCCGCCGCCGCCGCCGCCAGCGACCAAAGTGAAACCAGGAACCAGGACGGGAGTCGCCCGAACGGAGCGGCCTCAACCGGGAAGCCGGGATTGGTCCCAAGCAGGAAGGGGCAGCAAAGACGGCAGGCCTGCACCACGAGAGAAAACGAACCGGCCACCCGCACGACCTCCGCCGCCCGTGGCAAGACCCCCACCCCCACCCAACATGGCCAGAAAAGGGCAAGTGAGCGCTCGTCCCACCGTCTGCCCGCCCGTCATTTTTTTTGGGGGGGGGGTTGTTTGTACATTTTGTTTTCTTTTTCCCCCAGATGGAAACCAGAAAGAAACAACAACAACAAAAAAAAAAAAAACTCCCAAAGATGGGTCGGCTCCAGCAAGAGACGAGCCCTAGGGAGGCACCCCGCTCACTTGTGAAAGTCCGCCGCCCGCCTGCCCCACAACACGCTCCCTCCCCCTGACCCCACCCGCCACCCCTCACAGGCAGGGAAAGGGCAGGGGGAAGGCCAGAGAGAGGTTTCTTCTAACACACAGAGAGTAGGTACATGTCCCGCACACAGGTCTGGAAAACCACGGTGACAGCGCCATGGGAAGCGTGAGTCCACTCACCCATCACTAAATGACAGGAAAGCCAAACGAGAGCCGCTGGCTGGGTGGGGAAGGAAGGGGAGGTGGCACCCGTGTGACGCTTATCCCCGGGCACCGGATGGAACAACCTTCTCACCAGTTTGTACTCTAGCCTGTCATAACAGCTAGCCTTTTCTAATAGGCTCTGCCACTCTCTCTGGAGCAGGATTCGGGGCATGAGGCGATGAATCTGAACCCGACACACAGGTGTTGGAGGGTAGAGGCATCATCACTCACATGCCTGTGGTGGAGGACCTGGACCCGAGTGTGGCAGTGCACAGTGTGTGTGGGTGTGTGTGTCTGTGACTCTGTGTGTGTGTGTGTGTGTGTGTGTGTGTGTGTGTGTGCGGGGCTGGGGGGAGGGCAGGTAGGGAACCCTAGGAGGAAAGACAGGGAGAGACAGACGAGGGGCCCCGGCCCAAACAGAGTGGGGGGGTCAGAGGGGCGATCCTATCTCCCGGGGGGGTGAAGCATGGTTAGAACCCACAGGCCCGGCGGGCGTACTTCTCTTTGGAGTTCGCACTGGGAACATATGCGGGCAGAAGCGCCCCAGCACACACATCACATCGCAGACGGGTAGAGAGGCAGAGCCAGGGGGTCAGGCATGGTAAACACTCTATTCCGTCAACACACACACACACACACACACACACCTTAGGGTGTGTGTACAATATCCACAAGGTAAAAGTTTATTCATCCATTCCCCAAAGAAGAAGAATAAGATTATGTCAGTTACAGGGAAGTAGATGGATGGACTGATGGACTAGGAGCGGGGGGGGGGGGGGGCAGAGGGGGGGGTGTGCCGGCGGCGGCGGAGAAGAACCTAGAACAGGTGATGCCAGGGGAAGACAGACCGGCGGAGAGAGAGACAGACCGACCAACCAACGGCACCTGTTTTCTCTCCTACATGGATGCTAGACCTAAACTATAACTGGACATGGTAAGCTACACAGCACTCCGGGCAAACAGAGTGTGTGTGTCCCCATGTGTGTGACACACATACTGTCCTTTTGTCAGAAGGTGTAACTTCTCTGAGCATTTAAGATATTGCAGAGAAGACACAAGACGTAATATCCGTAAGTGGCACGACTGTGAACGTATTATAACAACCGGACGTGTGAGGATCAAAGCTGGAATTAGGAGGACAGAAATGTACCTGTCCTCACGCTTTGGGTCATGATCACAAGTACATTTGGTTTAGGATCTTTCAAAACACATCGATTTATCCTTCTGGACACGATGGTCTAGGACCACACTAGTCAATAGCCACTTCAAAGCCAGATCCTCTGTTGGATACCTTTCAATTGACTTATATTGGTTTATATTGCAAGTGATTCTAGAGAAGACAGAGAAAAGAGAATAGAGGGGGATTTTCCCTTGCTATTGGGTGTGGGGTGGGGTGGAAAAAAAAAGGATTAAGAAGGCCACAGATTGGATTCTTAGAGTGAAAAACCATGGTGAAAATGGAATGGGAAGGAAATTTACTCACCAATCATGTAATCATTGTCCTAGTTCTCCAGACAGGTTGTAATCTTCTTTTCAGTACTGGTGCTCCAGCCACTCTAGAAAGCATACATGTAAGCTTCCACTGGCGCTAGACTTTACGTACTAATTGTAGTCTTGCGCGTCTTTTCACAACCCAGCCTCTCAATGCCATAATAACAGATAACTGGGGAGCCACTTTAAAAAAAATAGCTTCCAATGGGCTGGGAAGGCGGCTCACTGGTAGAGCTCTTGCCTTGCATACCTGAGGCCCTCGGTTGGAATCCTCAGCACCACATAAGCAAAAAGAAAAAAGCTGGGAGTGGCGCTGTGGCTCAAGTGGTACAGTGCTTGCCTTGAGTTGAAGAGCTGAGGGATAGCATCCAGGACCAGAGTTCAGGTCCCCTGACCGGACCCTCCCCGCCCACAAAAAAAAATAGCCTCCCAGGAAACACAGGAGCCATTTAGTCAGCTTGCCCCGCCCACACCCAGAAGGGAAGATAGAGGGTGGGTCTTGCTAGTAGTGAGGCAGAGTTCCACAGGTAACTGAGATAACTTTTGTCTTGTAAATGTAGTCATGGCAACGAGTTGCAGTGTTGCTTAGGACCTTTTAGAAGAAACTGGAATTCCAAGGACTGTTATCAGGAAATCTAGGCAGGAAGCCTCTCAGAGAACTACCTTTTGCAAAGGCCAAGGCCTCAGTTAATGAGTGCGTAAGATAAGAACACTGCAAGAAAGCAATCTTACGGTACTGTTCTATACATAATATATTAATAGACTTGAAAAATACAAGAAATATCACATGGAAATGATTCATACAAAACAAAAAATTGAAATGAATTCTTTATTTCTTCTTTTCTTCCTTACCCTTTTTTTTTTTTTGGATGTGAGGATTGAGCTCAGTGCCTGGGTGTTGATATTTACATTTTCACTATTTTATTTTTTCCCCAAGGCAGCTACTAGTATACATTTTTGGGCAACAGCTCCACATGTGGTTTCCTGGGAAATCCTTAATCTCACAGTAGACTTAAAGACTACCCTGTTAGGCCAGCTTGGAAACGACATTTACATTTCTCTCAGCCTTCTAAGTAGCTGTGGGTTACACAGATGCGCCAGCTGCATAAGGCTAATGGGGCTCATTTTGTACAGGGGAAATTGTCTTTGATTTGGAACTGGAAAGCTGTGCTATGTATCTATAACAACTGTAGTTTCAGGTCTGTTGAAGGTTTCCTCAGGGCTGATTAGTACTGTGTAATGCAGGACCACAAGGCGGGCAGAATCACATGAGGTGGCACTGTATGGTGCCAGTAAAATCAAGAAGCTCTCACTACCCACCAAGTGTGATGGGTATTCCTTCCTTTCCCTGCCCTCGCCCAGAACAAGAGAACGACGGTGAGCAAACTCCATCTAGTGTCCACTTTCTGAAAATACCATGGTTGTGAATTCCAGTTTCCTCTCATGAAATGAATGAATCAAGGAAGGGTGGGGGTGGGTCAGTGTAGGAATTGAGATTAAAAATAATCATTGCAGGCACCATGAGACCAAAGTTTGAATTATAAGATTCTAAGGTATTGTATGAGAAAGACAAGAGTTTTGGGTCAAGGAATTATAAATAGAAACGAAAATGCAATCTGTGACTAAACAGGAGAGAAAATGACAAAATATTGGTTTGAGTTTTGAATGTGATTGGTTAATTCTATTTTGAATGGTGAAGGCCAATACTCCATTTTAACTCCAGCTAAACTATTGTATTGTAATTTTTTTTCTTTTTTGTCGGACGTAGGGCTTGAACTCTGGGCCTGGGCGCTGTCCCTCAGCTCTTCAGTTCAAGGCGAGAGCTCTACCACCTGAGCTACAGCGCCACTTCCGGTTTTCTGGTGGTTTATTGCAGATAGGAGTCTCATGGTCTCTCCTGCTCGGGCTGGCTTTGAACTGCGATTCTCAGATCTCAGCCTCCTGAGTAGCTAGGATTACAGGCATGAGCCACCAGCTCCCGGCTTGTAAATCTTTTAACTTATGATCCTGTAAAAATTACAAACAGATGCTAACCCTCACAAAGGACACATTGTTAATTCCTCCAAGGGACAATCTGTCTTTATCTCTTTCTTTACTGTGTGGCTACACCTAAGCGTTTGGGGCACTATCACAGAACGTTTTATTTATATACGACTAGTTTTCTACCAGTTTTGAGCCACAGCACCATTTATGGGTGTCTCCCGCCAATGATGGCTTTGAATCATGATACTCCGATGTCTCTAAGCCATCACTGTACCTAGGATTATAGGCTTAAGCCATAAGCACCCAGCTCAGAGACTATGTTTACAGCGAAAATGTACATTTGGAACTGAGAAGCTACAGTATATAAATGACTGAGGTAGCAGCTCTACTACAGATTTCCTCAGGGTGAATTAGTATTATATCATGCAAGAGTGAAAACTGGCAGATATCAGTACTGTCATGCGTGCCTCAGTCAGGCAGAACACGGTGCAACCAAGGTATGGTACCAGGATAATCACTGATATGCCAGAGTCCAGCCATCACCAACGTTCTTCTCCCTCTCTAGGCAATGTTATGGTGAGCGCTCGCCACCTACTGTCCATTTTCTGCAACTACCCAGGTTAGGAATTCCAGTTGTCTGACAGGAAATAAGCCAGAGAATTCTTGTCGGACCAAAGGTGGGGTAAAAGGCAGGGCACTGTAGGAATGCAACAGAGTTCCACAGAGGTGGAACCACAGAACTCAGTCCAAGATTTGATTTGTTTTCTGGGCTGCCTGACACTCTCCACAGATTATTCAAAGCAGTGGTATTGGTACCAAGCTAGGTAGCAGAGCCAGGAAAATAAGCAATTCCCTCTCCCCCTTAGCCAACCTCCCCTCACACTTCACAGAGAATAGGAAATGGAGGAAATAAAGGGAAAGAGGGGGCAATATGGGTTATAGATTGAGGTATGAAAAGCCACTTCATTTAGCTGATAACTGACATTTAATATGCCTAAATAATGGTAATGATCTTCACATAGTGATGACATATGATTTCAAATTAATTTATTGTCATATGATTTCGTGAAATTTTATCTCTTGAGAATACAGATGGAGAGAAAGGTAAGGATAAGGAAAATCTCTCTAACCTTATCTCTTCTTGCATAAACATTTAACATGTTCTGGAAAGGAATTACTAGAAAATACAGTACATTTCCAACAGAGAAAGAATTACACTATAAGTTGAAGATATGCCATCGTTGAATGCACAGCATTAGTAATGCATGCATGATGCCTAGGTTTGAGATAAAGACATACTAATGACATGTTAAACATACTCACAAACTGTATACACCTAATAATAGGATATCAAAATATATACAACAAATACTGCCACAGATATGGTTTGGGGATTGATGAGGAAGGAGAGAAATAAATAGAACAAATAAGGGCTGGGAAGATGGCTCAGTGGTAGAGCGCTTGCCTTGCATGCCTGAGGCCCTGGGTTCCATTCCTCAGCACCACATAAGCAAAATGAAAAAAGACGGAAGTGGCGCTGTGGCTCAAGTGGTAGAGCGCTAGCCTTGAGCTGAAGAGCTGAGGGACAGTGCCCAGGCCCAGAGTTCAGGCCCCACAACCAGCCTCCCCCCCCCCCGAAAAAAAGAGAAAAATTCAGCCCGCCATTACATCACACCTGATCAACAATAGTACATAAGGCTGAGTAAGGCTGACCCAAAATCCCTCTTAACTTCAAATCACATAACTTTTCTTCACTCATTGCCTTTGCAATAAAACACAGGCCAGAGGATCCATGGTAGTCCAGACTCTGTCATCAGGTCACAAGAAGACAGACAGGTAGAGAAATCCGAATCCCACCTTGCTTTTGTCTCATTCCTTTTGACTATGAAAGGGCCTTACATGCCTTCTCCTGGCTCTAGCTACAGTCCTTTTCTCCCTCTCAAGGACCAACTGCAAGAGCACACTGAAAAGGCTGTGGGTCTTTCCTCAACATGACCTCCTCAACAGGACCATTAATTGACCCCTACTAAGCATGCTGTGATTTTCAAAATCAATGACTACTTAGATAAATTTAAAGTGCCAATAAGATAGTAAAGAATTTCTAAATATAGTGATACAATACTTAGTAGTTCATGACTTATGACAAAGCAAACCAAAATCTGTTTTTATTTAATTGACATGTTTGTGTTTGGCTTTGCCACTCATGCTTTAACTTGACCTTGAAGTATGGGATGTCTACAATTATAATTGTTTTTAAGGTGGAGGTATAGCTCATCAGTAGATAATCTAAGTTTCTGTTAGCAAAATGAGTCCCTTCCCATAGCTTTAGTCCATTCCCTCCCTTCTCCACAGCTTAACATACTCCCTTCCTAAGCAACACTAGGCCCACATAGTAAAGGCAGTACATAATCAACTTCCAACCCCCTTTACCTTGGGATGGCACTTCTCTGGGACCAATACCACCATATAAGGCAACAAGAACCCCTTAGGGTGACCTTCAGATTTGGGCAGTTGCAGGACCCTTATCTACTAGGTGGATAGGAGGTATAAATCCTAGTCTGACATGATGAAGCCCCTGGCCCACACGTGGACACCAGGGTCTCCACCTCCTAGCACCTTCTAGCACCTCCTACACCTCCTAGGTTATATAGGTCACCCCAAAAAATAACCGGTGCTTCTTCTCATTCCTCCCTTGGGAGAAGGAGTCTTGCAGGCACTCTTTCCCCACCAATAAACCTTTCTTTGTTCTCTGTACCTTGCTGTCTGCATGGTTATCTGGCAAAGTATACTTAATATTAATTTTGCCATCAGTTCCTTTCCAAACACTGGAAAACCAAAAAAACAGACATCTATTTCTATATATGTGTACATATATATGAAGGCGTGAAAAGGTCAACAAGTGTATTATCAATCGTTACTTCATTTACAAAGAAATGAAAGCACACCACAAATACATCCACGAATCTCTCTTTTAAAAACAGCTTTGATGTTCTACATAATCCATGCAGATTAATGAAAAATACATATTTTAACATGTACCCTTTCATGTTCCTGTCCACAAACGAATCTATTTGTCAGCGTAAGAATGACATGTACTATCTGACCGGGCACTAGGCAACCTAATTTTTATTTCCTATATATCCCAAACTTAAATCTACCAGGAAGTTATATTGCACCACCACCACCACCACCACAAAAGCTTAGATTTTCTCAGAAACACAGAATCACATTAAAAATTACCTTACAATTTTTCCAAACTTCAGTAGGTGGTATAAATGCTGCATGACTAACAAGCTGGCTATACATAAACTGAGGCCCCGGTGGGGCTTTTGTGTATTTCCTTCAACACTAGTTCCTGAAGCCCAGGGATTCCATTCAATGGTAATGCCTGCAGGTTCTGGTCTCCATGGTGGTTGGGCCCTGCATTCCCTCACATCTGGGTTTGCATTCCTGGTGAGCCAATCTGTGCGACCAAGCCGCATCTACTGACCCAAGGAGAAGCCGTTTCGCTGAAAAGCCTCGGCTCCCGCAGGCTGCATGAACCTGTACTGAATAAAGTCTCACGCCATCGTGCTCTCGCTTGCACACTGGCGGCACGGGGGGCGGAGCCCGGCCTGGTGCTCGCGGGGAAGGGTGGCCTCGGGGCTCTGGCTCGGGGTAGCGGGGTCATGAACGTGGCTGGCTCATGTCTGGGCACGGATCCTGGTCTAAACTTGTGGTAGAGAATCAGAAGCGCTGAGCAGCAGGCACAACTCTGGCCAAGGCCTTGGTGGCACCAACCCAGGAGCTGGATCCGGTGAGTCCAGCACGCCATGCCTTATGGAAACATCTGGTGGGAGGTGGCAGATCCTCCACTGCCCCGTAAGACCCACTGCACATGCGCAGCCCTGCCCCCTTCGGCCCCCCCCCCCCCCCCGCATTGCCGGAGGTCAGGGTCCAGAATCGGTCCCCTAGTCAGGGTTGTCAGTGGCCGGTGCAGGGTGTGGTCGACAGGACCCGCTGGGGGAGCCGCCGGGCAGAGAACTGGGTCCTTCCGGGGCTCTGTGTGGACCGGCTCCGGGGGCGTTCGTGGGTCATGGGAACCAGGGTTCGGACGGCAGCACCTAGCAGCAAAGCGGGACAGCGAACAGCATCAGGAGATGGAACGGCCCCCAAGTGTGCTGGACACCCACACATTGTCAAGCCGCCTTCATTGAGGGAAAGGCAGGAGGCAGAGCGGCTCGGGGACAATCTTTCAAGAAATAACCGATTCGGTATCTCAACCGTCATGGGAAAAGCTGCGTAGATGAAATTGGAGGCAGGGGCTGGGCCACCGCACCCGCACCGGACCGCGGTGCCCGCAGCTTCTACGTCCCTCCTGGCCACCTCCTTCCGCTGCACCCTCCTCCTCTCCTTTGCCCTTTTATTAAGGGATGATAAGGATGACTCTTAGTGGAGAAGGACTGTCCTGAGAGCAGCCCAGGTCTCCAGGGCCAGGCCATTCCACGGGCTGGAGCTGAAACTACTGCGGTGCTCAGAGCATGGGTGCAGTGATCGCTGCTTCCCTCCAGAGGGCGCGCTCAGCGCGTGTGTATCATGGGGCCCAGGGTGTAGTGAGCGCCGCTTCCCGCTAGAGGGTGCTCTGGGAGCGTGCACATGCTAGGTTGTTCTGTCAGACTCCCTTCTCAGATAATGATTAGGAGAGTCACAATTAGGCTTGCTTCACATAAAACCTAAAATGAAATAAGTTCCATGCATGTATTGTAATGATAGGACTTGAAAAACAATTAGTACTTACCTGTTTTCTGTATGTTAATGGCTGCTTGGATAGGTGAGGTGAACTAATGTAGGAAAAGTCAGGGTGATAGGGTTAGAATGGGGTAAAGAGAAAAATGAAAAGTAGTGAAAGTAATTTTCATGATAGCGAGTACATATGAACAGACATTCCATGCTAATAAGTAGGTGATGAATGGTTGAATTAATTCAGATCATTCCTGTGACTTTAGGAATATCAAGGTATAGAGATGAATATGGTTCTGGGGGAAATAATTTTCAGCATTGTCAGAGACTAAGGCTTTGCAGGTAATGAGTATAGTTATTTTACACTACAAGAGTAATACCAAACCCACAGCAGCTTCACAGGCTATCAATGTGAGAATATTATTACGCATTGTAAAACACGGAGTAAAATGTGTGTTCAAGATTATTACAGTGAGCCAGGAACCGGTGGCTCATGCCTGTAATCCTAGCTACTCAGGAGACTGAGATCTGAGGATCGCTGTTCAAACCAGCCCTGGCAGGGAAAGTCTGTGAGACTCTTGATCTCCAATAAACCACTAGAAAACCGGACGTGGTGCTGTGGCTCAAGCGGTAGAGTGCTCACCTTGAGCTGAAGAGCACAAGGACAGTGCCTAAGCACAGAGTTCAAGCCCCAGGACCAAAAAAAAAAAAAAGATTTCTAAAGTAGGCGATCATAAATAATGATGATGTTATACTGTCAAAGCAGAGAGGAAGAATGTGAGACCGGAAACATCAGAGCTCAACATACAGAGTAGCTACCATTACAGGCATGAAACACCAATGCCCAGCTTAATAAGGAATTTATTATTATAGAAATACTTAAGTAAGTGTACAAAGAACTTCAATTCAACATATCAGTTTGTGAGTGCAATGTATCATTACATTTACTAATAGTATTTTATGAAGTTGATGTACAAAGGGCTTTAATTTCCATACTTGGGATCATGAGTACAATGCATGTGATAGATGTCACCCGTTTTATCATTCTTGTCATCCCTTCCCCAGCCCCCATCACCTCAGTTTGTCTAGTTCCATTTTCACACATTCACATTGACTATCATGGCTACATTCATCTACCCTTCCTGTCTTCACTTGTCTACCCCAGTTTCCTTGACATTATCCTTCCTGAATATACTACACTGTAGTTCATGGTTTTGTGCAGGGTCCTATTTTCCTTAGAAACAGCTATTATTCCAAGATCCATGACTTAGTGTGTGGTCAGGGTCAACATTTCACTAGTATGTTTTCCTAGGTGGTCAGCTTTCTACCCAAGATAGAAGTCCTGTGGGTTTTGTTGTTGTTTTTGTTGTTTCCCCAAATCTTTGCATTTTCTTTTTATTTATTTCTTGCTCTTTCTTTTTCCTTTTCTTTTGTCGGTCATGGAAAAACACTCTGGGCCTGGACCCTGTCCCTCAGAATTTTAGCTCAAGGTTAACGCTGTACCACTTGAACCACACTGCCATTTCCAGTTTTCTGAGTGGTTTATTGGAAACAAAAGTCTCACGGCCTTTCCTGCAGGGGCTGGCTTTGAAGCACGATCCTCAGATTGTGACATCCTGAGTTAGGATTACAGGCAGGAGCCACCTATGACCAGTGTGTGTGTGTGTGTGTGTGACCAGTGTGTGTGTGTGTGTGTGTGTGAGAGAGACCAGTGTGTGTGTGTATGTGTGTGTGTGTGTGTGTGTGTGCGTGTATGTGTGTGTGTGCCCTGTAGGGCGCCGAGGCGAGACTCCGCCCACTCCCTTGCAGCTTTGAGGTTTCCACCCCAGACGGTGCTTGGTGGGAGGCCTGGGCTGTGCGTGTGCACGAGCCAGGTAGAGCCCCCAGCCAATCCCATGACACCTGGTGACGGTGAAAGGCAGGGGACCAACAATAGAAAGACCCGTGTTCCGATTCTCATATATAAGCGGCTGTGTTTCGGGTGCACGCTCTCTCGCGCCCAAGCTCTCCTACAACTAAAAAGCTCTCCAATAAAGCGTGATCTGAGAAGACTCCTGGTGTGGTGGTCGTTTTTCCTCGCTGGTCGAGTAGACGGTCACTACAACTGGTGCCGAAACCCGGGAACGAACCTGGGACAGGACCCGCGCGAGAGGCTGAATCGGAGCCAGAACTCAACACGCGGAGAGGAGACGTCGGTAAATATCACCCAGTATGCTGTTCACTGTAGATTTAGATATTTATTGGTTGCTTGCATTGCTTCTTCCTTTGTGGCTTGTCTTTTTGATGGTGCGCACTTGCCTCGAGGAGGGAGGGTTTGATTTAATCCAGGAAGGACGCAAAGTACTAACGCAGCATCAGGATAGTCTATCAGAGTCAGCATACAGTAAGGGGGAGGAAAATAGGCCTAAAAGAAAAAGGGAAAAAAGACAAAAGGATCCTAAAGAATTAAAGCAAGAGGGGCTGCAGCCCTCACAAAAGGAGAAGGGTTTTAGGGAGGGGCTCTCAAGGAGACCCCCGCGCCCTTCTTTAAAAGCAAACCGGTTCTCAGCCCTACATGTGGAAGGGCGGGACCAAGAATATAGTAATCTTGTGAGTGACTCAGAGGAAGAAATGTTAGAGGAGGAGGGAGAACAGCTCGATCCAGCTGATAGTGAAGAGTTAGAAGAGGCTGCGGCGGAGCACGTGGCAGACAGATATGGAGGGTGGCGCCCCCTAGGGGTGGGAGTACCGCAGCAGCCAGGGAGAGGAAACGGAGCTGCCCCTCACCCGTCGGCCCCCCCGCCGTGCCCGCTGGCAGGGAAGAGTCACTTTATAAAAGAAAAGACCTGGTCGCGATTAGCAGCCGCTTTCCCAGTTTTTGAAAATCCCATTACTAATGAGAAAATTCTTGAGCCGGTTTCCTACTTCCAGCTTAAGGATTTAGTTGAGGCAGTCCGGACTTATGGAGTGACGGCCAATTATACCACTGCCTTGCTTCGAAGGCTAACTATTAATGCTATGATTCTGTGGGAGCAAAAACTGTTCAATATTTTCCTGAATTAGTGGCTAAACAGGCAATTTTGATCTGAGAAAAAATAAAAATAAAAAATAAATTAAAAAAAAAGAAAAATAAAAAAGAGGCAATTTTGGGTGTAAAGTATTGTTTAATGCACTTTGCAAAAATTCCAGATAAATTAATTATTCCATACACCCGTGAGCAAGTTGAAATTTTAGCAGCCACAATGGATATGTGGGCAATTCTTGTTTGCTCATTTCCAAATGTAATTGATAATCATTATCCTAAGCATCCTCTGCTTGCCATAGTTAACAAAAATTTAGTGTATTTTCCTGTTGTCACTTCAAAGGAGCCCTTGGTTGATGCTCTAACCATCTTTACGGATGGATCAAAATCTGGACAAGGTGCCTTTTTTGTTCAAGGACACAAACAGCCGGTAGTCTTTAATTTTCGGCCGAATGTCCCACAGGCTGTTGAATGTTTAATTGTGCTTGAAGTTTTTAAAAGATTTGATCAACCTTTTAACTTATTTTCTGATTCATTATATGTTGTGAATGCCGTTGCTTCTCTTGAAGTTGCTGCTTCAGTTAAGCAGGCCAGTACAATTTCTAATGTTTTGTTACAGATTCAATCCCTTATCTTAAACAGAAAACATCCTTTTTATATTGGACATATTCGTGCCCACTCTATGTTGCCGGGCCCGATGGCAAAGTGTAATGATTTGGTGGACCAGGCAACTCGGGCTATGGCTCTGGTTGCTGCTGATCCTGTAGAGTTGGCAAAAGACTTTCATAGATTGTATCATGTACCTGCTAATACCCTTAGGAAAAGATATAATTTGTCCAGGCATGTGGCAAGAGATATTGTTAAAGCCTGTAAATCTTGTGTTACCTTTCTTCATCCTCCCCATGTGGGGGTAAACCCCAGGGGGTTGACACCAAACGCCCTATGGCAAATGGATGTTACTCATCTGACGGAATTTGGTAAGTTGAAATATTTACATGTGTCTGTGGACACCTTTTCTGGTGTCATTCATGCCACACCTTTGGCAGGAGAAAAGGTGTCTCACGTCAGAATACACTGCTTAGAAGCTTGGGCAGCTTGGGGAAAGCCCCTTAGACTTAAGACGGATAATGGCCCTGCTTATACTTCCCATGGTTTTCGCGCCTTTTGCGCACAAATGCAGGTTGCCCACACCACCGGATTGCCCTACAATCCTCAAGGACAAGGTATAGTGGAAAGAGCTAATAGAAGCATAAAAGAAATGCTTCAAAAACAAAAAGGGGGAGTTGCTGAGTCCGCGTCCCCCAGGGAAAGACTTTCTCTTGCGCTCTTTACCCTTAATTTTTTAATTCTAAATGACAACGATCAGTCTGCCGCAGATCGGCATATGACAAGAGACTCCATGGATACTAAAGACATGGTTATGTGGAAGGATGTTATTAATAATAAATGGTATGGACCGGATCCGGTAATAACGAGATCCAGGGGAGCTGTTTGTGTTTTTCCACAGAGTCAAGAAGTACCTCACTGGGTGCCAACGAGACTGACCAGGCCGGTGGAGACTGCAGCAGAACCCGCTCTTGAAGATGCAGCTGATCTTCCTGCTGTTAGCAACAGTGCTAATAGCAATCCCTGTGATAGCTAAACCAATGATGCTGTGGGCTGTTACAATTTACTGACTGGATTGCCTCTGCGGTGTCCTTTTCCAAAGAGCGGGTGGGAGTCGGAATGTTTTTAGCCTGCTGCTTGGGAGGATGCGTGGTCTGCCTATGGTTGGTCTGTCGCCTTCGAGCCCAAACCAGAAGGGACAAGGTTGTTATCTTCCAAGCATTAGCCGCTTTGGAGAGTGGATCCTCACCCCAGATTTGGCTGTCGGCCCTAAGAGGCAGTTAAGCCTTACCATTCTGCATAGCCTTAGCACCCCGAGGGATCAGGGGATCCCATTGCACCGGGACAGGTATGCAATTTGCAATTTGGGACAGGGTGCAAGGCAAGTGCACTGCACTTGAGGAGATGGTTCTCATCTCCTCAAGAAGAGCATGCTGGGTTGCAAGTGGGTTGATGCCCAAGATCCCACCTCTGCAAAAAAGGCATCGGACTGGCCTGGTCATCACTGGGGAAGGCGCGCCCCTCAGGCGAAGGCCAGTGCAAGGTCCTCTCATTAATGTCTTAGACAGAGGCCCAACCTCTACTCTTACCTGTTGCCATAAAACAAAGAAGGGGGAACTGTAGGGAGCTGAGGCGAGACTCCGCCCACTCCCTTGCAGCTTTGAGGTTTCCACCCCAGACGGTGCTTGGTGGGAGGCCTGGTCTGTGCGCGTGCACGAGCCAGGTAGAGCCCCCAGCCAATCCCATGACACCTGGTGACGGTGAAAGGCAGGCGACCAACAATAGAAAGACCCGTGTTCCGATTCTCATATATAAGCGGCTGTGTTTCGGGTGCACGCTCTCTCGCGCCCAAGCTCTCCTACAACTAAAAAGCACTCCAATAAAGCGTGATCTGAGAAGACTCCTGGTGTGGTGGTCGTTTTTCCTCGCTGGTCGAGTAGACGGTCACTACAGTGCCCCAGTCCTGAGTATTGAATACTAACGCTTGAATTCAGGGCCTGTGTTGTCTTTGAGCTTCTTTTTTTTTTGCACTCTGCCACTGGAGCCACACCTCCACTTCTGGATTTGTTTGGGGCAAGTTTCTGGAGTATCACAGATTTCCTGCCTAGGCTGGCTTTCACCCTTAATCTTCATATCTCAGCATCTCTAACACAAAGATGAAACTTTAATAATAGCAAGCTATCATGTGACAGATGCCAATATATTAGGTTTCCTACACAGACTACTGAGTTCTCAGTATCTCTAATGTGAGTTCAGACCTCCAAAACAGCAAGCAATAAACCATCATGACTGTCTCTGGGAATATACAATTTTTAAAAATATTCAATTACCAGCTGGGTGCCAGTTACTCACATCTGTAATTATTGATACTCATGAAGCTGAGATCTGGGGATTGCAGTTTTAAGCCAACCTGGGTAGGAGTCACTTATCTACAATAAGCTAATCAGAAAAAACTGTGTAGTGGCTCCAGTGTTTCAATGTGGCTCAAGTGGTAGAGTGCTACCCTTGAGCACAAAGAGGCTCAGGGACAGTGCCTAGGCTCAGATTTCAAGACTTGGGACTGGAAAAACATTCTTACCAGAGCTCCCACAAATAACAACTACCTTCCTTTATGATGAAGGTTTACATTAACTATATTTATTCTCTGTAAATAGCAAATGCCACCTTATCTTCATAAATCAAGACTTGCTTCAAAAATTCTATTTTGTAAAAATAGAAAAATGAAAAATTCATAAATCAAAAGTGGCTTACATTAAACAAACAAGTTTCCGCCTGGCGCTGGTGGCTCACGCCTGTAATCCTAGCTACTAAGGAGGCTGAGATCTGAGGATCTCGCTTCAAAGCCAGCCCGGGCAGGAGAGACCGTGAGACTCCTATCTCCAATAAACCACCAGAAAACCGGAAGTGGCACTGTAGCTCAAGTGGTAGAGCGCTCGCCTTGAGCTGAAGAACTGAGGGACAGCGCCCAGGCTCAGAGTTCAAGCCCCACGACCGACAAACAAACAAACAAACAAACAAGTTTCCAGAGCTCAGAATTCAGGGCTCAGCAGGAGACTTTGCTCCCACAGACCTAGGACTCACCTGACCAGTGCCTTCTCATATCCAGGAAGTCCAGAAGGATGTTGTAAATGATCATGAGGTTCATTAGGAATGTTACCAGGTAGGGAATAGTGCACTTGATTAAAGTCAGTAGAATTGGATGGGGTGATAAGCTGGGCTCAGAGCTCCTTCACTGACCTGAGAGTCACCTCGGTGTGGTGTGACTGACATAAATGGTCAAATGTAAGCTGTCTCTAGTAAATCAGAAATCTTGACAAAAAATCATTTATCAGAGGTGCAGGTAAGGGAACTACGATATTTTTCTATCAGTGCAGGACAGAAGCAATGGTGTTTTTTAAACATTTATTATTATTGTTGTTATTGTTATTGTTATCTTTAGGTAATTATACAAAGAAGTTCCCATTCTACAAGACACTATATAAATACAAGGTGTCTGACAACATTGTCACTCATCCCTCCTAGCAATGGTGTTTTGAACAAGAAAAAATAATGAGTCAGCAGTGGAAGAATGCTTGCCTTGCAGGCATGAGGCATGAGTGGGGAGGTGCTGGTAGGAGGCAGATAGTGCTGGGCTTGGAACCAGAGTGAGGAGGGGCAGCTGCTAATCATGGCAAATCTGGGAACAGACAGCCAGCGGGGCGACCTAAGGACATTCACCTACCAGGGCCCACGAGAGGGCCACATCCAGGGCACTTGAAAGCAGGCAGGAGGGACCAGGACACTGCAGTCCTGGAGAGAGCCACTATGGACTCCCACTAGTGTGTCCTGTCCCTACAGACTGTCCAACAATGCAGTCTCACTTTATTCAGAAGGAACTGGGGAACCAGCTCAGGCCCCGATGCCCTGCCAGTCCCCACTGCCTTCTCAGGCCACCTCCCTTCTCTATCCTTTCCTCTCCCTCCCTCCTCAACCCACACCAGAATGGAAAACAGAAAACATTATTTTCAAGTCTTGTTTGTTATAAGATTCTTGAACATAAAATAAAGAACACTTGCAATAATATAAAGGGATAGCCCAATTTAAAAATGCTCAGTGCTGAACACCAGAAGTGCTGAGCTCAGAGCTGCTGATGGCTGTTGTACACCTGCCTGAACAGACTAACCACCACTCAATATTGCACAGTAAACTACAATCGTTTATGGGGATTTTCATCTCCATTGTTTCAAAGAAGTTCCTCAGCAATGTGTCATTCCACGATGGATCATGCTGTCATCTTATTTAGTGAGCATGCTGAGAGCTGGAGAATAACAGTTCAAAAGCAGCCTAGGCAGAAAAGTCTAGGAGATTCCAACTGCAAAACAACCAGCTAAAGGCCAAGCCAAAGGCATTTTTCAGGAGTTAGAATACCTCATGCTCTGCTATTGTAACTATGCAATCAAAGGTGTGCACATGTGCATCCTGCCTGGGAACACTGCAGTTTCTAGCTTCTGGGCAGCAGGACAGGGAGTTCATCTCTTCTTTACTTATTTGGTAGAATCTGGCTTTTTGTATAATTCCCTATATTCTCTATGTTTTATTTACTGATCATAGTGATGAAACTCGGGGCTGGGCACTGTCCCTGAGCAATTTGGTTCAAGGATAGTGCTCTGCCACTTGAGTCACAACATCACTTTCTGCATTTTGGTGATTAATTGGAGGTACCAGCCTCATGGACTTTCCTGGGCTGAGTTTGAACCATGGTGCTCAGATCTCAGCAGCTAGCATTACAGAACCATGGGCATAAAACTTTTGTTAGAGGTTAGTCCTTATTGTCTTAGTCAAGATTTTAGCTGAGATGGAGTCAGAGGAGAAGGAGCAAATTCATCCTGACTGTCTCCTTTCAGAAAAACAACTTATTGCATTTAATTTTTCTATAAACTCTGCTCTGTTTCTAAAGAAACTGAAAACTTTTTATTTTTTACTTAATAAGCTGTGTCCCTGAGCTCTTTTGGTTGAGGAGTAGCATTCTGCCATTGGATCCATAGCTCCACTTCTGGAGCTATTTTGTTTTTTTTTTTTTGTCCGTCGTGGGGCTTGAACTCTGGGCCTGGGCGCTGTCCCTCAGTTCTTCAGCTCAAGGCGAATGCCTACCACTTGAGCTACAGCGCCACTTCCGGTTTTCTGGTGGTTTATTGGAGATAGGAGTCTCACGGTCTCTCCTGCCCGGGCTGGCTTTGAACCGCGATCCTCATATCTCAGCCTCCTGAGTAGCTAGGATTACAGGCGTGAGCCAACAGCGCCCGGCTTCTGGAGCTATTTTGGAAATTAAAAAATCAATTAAACTCAGTGGGGAAGGTGGCTCAGTGGTAAGTGCTTGACTTGCATGCATGAGGCCCTAGATTCGATTCCTCAGCACAAACCACATAAGCAGAAAAAGCTGAAAGTGGCACTCATTTGATATGGATGAGTTGGTGTCCCACAAAGTTTTTGCCCAGGATGGCTTCAAACCACAAATCTACTTCCTAGGTTTACAGGTGTGACCCACTATGCCATGGTTGTGGTTACTATCAATTGTCAACTAGAAAAGGCTAAGAAATGCATTAGAGGTTACTAATGCACAACTCTTGGTGTTTAATAGAGGCTATTTCATGAGAGCAATTATGTGCACTTTGCACATAATGTTAACTTGTAACACCCTGGAAAAAGCATTTGTAGACAAACATTTAAAAATACATGTAGGTGGTACCTTGTAGGACCCAGATTTAAGCAAGATGACAGGCTCCATGGAATGAAAATCGGTGTGCCTAGAAGTGGACTTTAAAAGCAGTTTCCTTTGCAATATCTTTTCTCTTCCTGCTTGATAAGCATCCTGATACACTATTATAGCAGCAGAAGTGGATAAGAGCAGAGAGAACTATCTTGAAACATTTATTTCCAATCTAAAGTGGACCTTCCTCTGACATCTGATGACAGGACAATGGTAGGCTTCCACACTTCTGTGGTTACTCAGTAGGAATACACTAAAGCCATCCCTCAATCAGATCCTGTGCTTCGTAATGAAGAAACATGCGATGACCATCTTGCACTCCATTCACCATTTGAGAAAATGAAATCTGGTGCATTTACTAATAGAGTGTGTAGTATAATAAAGTTTTTTAAACTGCAACAAATAAAAAATAAATTTATAAATTAAATTGAACAAAAAACACCCTAGGAAGTAGTGGTTTTGAGAAGAATTTGAGAGCTTGGCAGCAGTGGCACATGCTTGTAATCCCACCTTATCATATTACTGGGAGCTGGATCAATGCCTACCAAGGCAGAAAAGTGTTGTCCCCATCTCCAAGAAAACAAACAAACAAACAAACAAACAAAAAAAGAGTCCATGTGTCCTGGATGAAATCCCCAAAGGCTGCTCCTCAGAGGGTGATGTGTGATGCTGTGAGGATGAAATCTAACCTGTAGTGGAGCCCTCAGGGTATTGGTCATGTCAGGAATATGAAATGCCTGTTA
Organism: Dipodomys merriami; assembly: GCF_024711535.1. Classification (NCBI taxonomy): domain Eukaryota; kingdom Metazoa; phylum Chordata; class Mammalia; order Rodentia; family Heteromyidae; genus Dipodomys; species Dipodomys merriami. The sequence goes on from NW_027206038.1 coordinate 580,441, forward strand.
AGGAGAATGCCTGAGGCTGGGAAGGTGGCTCAGTGGTACAGTGCTTGCTTTGCATGCATGAGGCCCTGGGTTTGATTTCTCAGCACTATATAAGCAGAAAAAGCCAGAAGTGAAGCTGTGGTTCAAGTGGTAGACTGCTAGCCTTGAGCTGAAGATCTGAGGACAGTGCCCAGGCCCAGAGTTCAGGCCCCACGACTGAAAAAAAAAAAAAAAAAAGGTAAATGTCCTGTGGCCTGCAAGTAAAAATACCATAAGGTGGGAATTTTCCTTTCTGATTGAGTGGAAATCTATAATCTGTGCCATTTTCCCTCTAGTGTATATGAGTTGTTTTTCACTTCATAGTGACTCATGCCTAAGAGTTTTCCTAGAATCGCATAAGAAAATTTAGTCTTAAAATTTTGAAGACTTTTCGATTGTTTACAGCCATGGGGAATTCTGGGAAATGGATGGACAAAAACCTACAAGAGCAAAGGTGGAATCTTAGGGTTATGAAGAACTATTTGGGTTCCAGGTTAATAAAGGTGGACTTGTGATGGATATGTTGAGTATTATTAGCATGAGTGGATTAAGAAGTAGCTAGGAGATTAGGAAAGCACTCCTTGGGTTACATTGTGTTATTGCAAGGAGGATTAACAGTGTGGATAGATCTTCACTCAATGTAGATGAACATTACCATCCCATTCTGGGAGCCTGAGAGAATAAATATCCTAAAAGGAGAATGCCAGGTACATCGATATGTTCTCATTCTCATTCTCTCCTCCATCTACTTCCAAGGAATCACTCAGTATGTGAGAAGGTTTTCTTATAAAAACTTACGTGTACTGAAAAATCCTGAAATTATAGGCAAAATAAGCCTGTCCTGCTTTAATTTGTCTGTATCAGATCTTCTGTCACAACAATGGGAACTCATTAAGACACTGCCACTCTCTGCCTTTTACTGGAAACCCTTTCCCCAGGAGAAGAACCATGACCATGAAGAGACTTGCTCTGGTCAGTTGACAGTATGTCACAGAGGCTGGTAGCCACACCAATGGTTCCCATCATTTCGCCAAGCCTAAGTGGCAAGTTGTAGGTTGAAACAGCATTGATGCTCCCCATAGCCTGGACTATTCCAGCTGCATCAAGCTGTCAGTGGTACTCGGGTCAGTGCTATGAGCCTTATGGCTGACTAGATGTGTTGCTCAGTGAGGATATCTTAGAATCCCCCATCTTGCTCCCATGTCTCACTTCTGGTCCACATGCTTACTCCTTCCAGTCATTCACACTGCCTATGTGCTTCTTTGGTTGAAAGCCTTTACTATTAGTTTGGGTCCAGAACTCTGGTGTATATGACAGGTCATAGTTAAGGCAAGGGCTGTCCAACATGAATAAGTACCATGCTTGGGCCCCTTGCAGAATCTGCTTGGTTCAGACTCCACCATGCCCTATGTAGTGCCACAATGTCACTCTGAACATAGGCTCTCTGAACACACCCAAGAGACAGACCATTCTTGCTGCTCTAATGCCTCCCAACCCACCCAGCATTCTTGCTGAGCTGCTCCATGGCCCCAAACCTACCAACAAAGTGCTTCTCTAGTATGATCTTGTCATAGCTGCAGGTCACACAGTGTCACCTCCAGCTATTTCTAAGTAATTTATTGGAGATAACAGTCTCCTGGACTTTGAGCTTCTTTTAGCTATCATTCTACAATTCCCTTTTCTGATCTTATTATATCTTTCCTGAGTAACCAGTATGCTTATTATGTAATTTGCCTACACTTGAGCTGTTGTCATGACTAACAAAGCCAGGTTCACAAGTCTCCAGTGCATCAGGAATAGATTAGCTGGAAAAGCAAAGTGTTCAGAAATCCAAGGCTAGCTTGATTTCTTCATGGCATGAGAAAAGAAATAGAAATCTGCATTCCTTGAGCTCAGAGAGACTATTTTCTGTCTTTCACATAGAATTAAGTTTGTTTAGTCACTAACTTGCAATGTTTTTTGTCTATTATCATATTTTATATTCTTGGATTTGGAAATCAGGGAGCAATCTAGCACTGAAGGCATCCCTCCAGCCCCATTGGTTACTGTTATATTTTTTTCAGATAAGAGAGGATCCCACATACGTTCCCCAAGTCCTTCCTGACACTTAGAGCTTCCCAATCCTTGTCTCTCACTGTGCCTTACATGGACTAAACAAATTTAAATAGGACAACTCTATACTTCATGAAGAATACTTACTAGAACTTAACGTTAATTGAGACTTTTATTTTTATTTTATTTGTGAACATACTGTACAGCGGGGTTACAATTACATGGGCAGGATAATGCATACATTTCTTACCAAGCATTGCAGCCTCCTCCTTTGTTTACCCTTCACATCCCTTCTGTTAATTGAGACTTTGTTTTTGAAGCACCTTCTTAAAATTTATATTATTTCATTTTAATATATTTTTATTTTTAATTTTTCATTATACAGTTGATATATAGAGGGATTACAGTTACATAAGTTAAGCATACATTTCTTTTTGGACAATGTCATCCTTTCCCCAATCCCAATTTTCCCTTCCAATCCCCACCCGCAAGTTGAATAGTGCATCTTCAGCATAGTGTCTATTTAATACCATTGCTGCATTTGTTCACCCATTGTCTTATTTCATTCTTAAGCCAATACCAAATTCTGTCATTCCTGGCTATTAAGTGAAGGAACTGAAGTTCAAAGATAAGAAACTCAAGATCACATTGCTAAAAGAGCTAAAGTTTACAATTGAATAGATTTAGCTGTGCATGATGGTGTGACTGTTATCTCAGCTGCTAGAAGCAGAGGCAGGATATTGTCAGCACGTTGCCTGTCTAGGCTGCATAGTAACACTGTTGCAAAACATCAAAACCAAATGAAAAAAAAAACAAGGATCTACCAATGCTAGAGATTATGTGGAGGTTTACAGCATTAGTCTTTAAGGAAGGAGACTAAGGACACAGAAATGTAGTTAAACTTGGCTGGGATAATGGTATCCTGATCATGGTATCAGGTTGCTGTTCTTCTTTTTCTTCTTTGTTTTTTTGGTTGGTTGTCCTGAACTCTGGGCCTGAGCACTCTCCCTCAGCTCTTGACCAAAAGGTAAGCCCCTTACCAATTGAGCCACAGCACCACTTCCAGCTTTTTTCTGCTTATGTGGTGCTGAGGAATCGAACCCAGGGCCTCATGCATGCAAGGCAAGCACTCTACCACTGAGCCAATTTCTCAGCCCAGGCTGGTATTCTTCAGCAGATACTTTATGAGTAGGATTTCAGTGATGATGGAACTTTAGTCTATATTTCTATTGTCTATATGTGTATAGCTGGTACTTATATGTATGTATTAAACATGTGAAATATGATTTAGGATAACTGAAGGCTGACTTTAAATTGTATATACTTTTACTTACATTGCAATAAGGTGGAACACTCTATTATTCCTTGTCTAATGTTCAATTTTAATGCAAGCCAAAGCTGGTACTGTGACTTTACTTTCAACTACTTCATGGTGGAGGCAAAAATAAAACAGGATTTCAGGTGTCAATAACAGCTTGACAGGTGTCAATAACGGCTTGAGTGTCTCTTAATGTGCCAATCCCTATTGAAGACAGATATTCACTTTGTAAATTCTTCAATTATTCAGCAAGAATCTAGGAAAGCACTCTAGAAGTCTAGGGAAAAAAAGGCAGTGTGACTAAGGCCCTGCTAAAATCAGTAGCCACTCTGGAGGGACAGGAAGTGTCTTGGGAAAGTGTCTGTTATCTGTTGCACTACCTTAGGCTATAGCACTGGGATGCTGTGGCACAAAAGCCATGTTCACATGAACTGTCTAATGCTGTTCAATCTTATTTTATCTGTGGCAATCCTTTTCATATGAAATTTGTTACAAAAATGGGGAGCTCTATAATTTGCAGCAAGGGTGGGGATAGAACCATGGCCTTATTTCCTGAAGTAAGTTGCTGTTGGTGTCTCTGGAGGTGCCTCTGTGATGCCAGGATGGCATGCATAGAATACAGGTGGAGCCTAGATAATTCTCAAGGGTCGGCTGCAGATGATTTGATAGGCTTGTGAAGGAAGGAAATATTTGGAGGTGAGGTGTGATGCCGCCATGACAGCATCTCTAATTAAGTAGTTTGAAATACATTTCAAAAGAGCTCAAGGCCCTGAGTTAAAGCCCCTCAACTGATAAAAAAAATCACTGATTTTTCTGCCCAAGGTGGCTTTAAACCATGATCCTCTTATCTCAAGCTCCTCATTTGCTAGGATCACAGGCATGAGACACCAGCATCGGCTTTGCCTTTCCTTTTCATATTATGCTATAAAAATTTGTATCATCATTTTATTTTTTTTTGATTTATTATTTTTTTTTTTTTGGCCAGCCATGGTGCCTGAACTCTGGGCCTAGGCGCTGTCCTTCAGCTCTTCAGCTCAAGGCTAGCACTCTACCACTTGAGCCACAGCACCACTTCCAGCTTTTTCTGCTTATGTGGTGCTGAGGAATTGAACCCAGGGCCTCATGCATGCAAGGCAGGCCACCGTCCAGCCCTGTATCATCATTTTATTATTGTATCATTATTGAGCTATATTTTTAGTGCAATTGTTTGCATTTTCATCCTCTTTAATTTTCTCTCCCCTCCTCTCATCCTTCCACTTCTCCTTCACTTGTACTTTACTTGTACCATTCTAAGCTTGAACTCCTTACTGAAGCTTATTGCTCAAGGCTAGCAATATACCACTTGAGCCACTGCTCTGCTTTTGCCGGTTAATAGACAATAACAGTTTCACAGACTTTCCTGCCAGGGCTGGCTTTGAACAACCATCCTCAGATCTCAGCTTTCTAAGCAACTATGTTTATGGCAGCATTATTTACCATAGTCAAGATATGGAACCAACCCAGATGCTCCTCAGTAGATGAATGGATTCGAAAAATGTGCTGTGTGTGTATGTGTGTGTGTGTGTGTGTGTGTGTGTGTGTGTGTGTGTGTGTGTGTGTGTGTGTGTGTGTGTGTGTGTGTGTGTGTAATGGAATTATATGCCTCCATCAGAAAGAATGGCATCTCACCACTCATTAGGAAATGGAAAGACTTGGAAAAAAATTATATTAAGTGAAGTAAGCCTGGCCCAAAGAAACATAGGTCCCATGGTTTCTGCTGTCTCTTTTGCTGCTAACACGCCGGAGTTTAGGAATTGTTTATTTCTCAGTGCTAATAAGAGAGAGGGAGCCAAGCACAGGAGGCTTATGCCTGCAATTCTAACTACTTAGGAAGCCGAGATCTGAGGATTGTGGTTCAAAGCCAGCCCAGGCAGGAAAGTCCCTAAAACTCTTTTCTTCAATTGACTAAATGAAAAGCAGAAGTGGGGTTGAGGCTTAAAGCAGCAAAGTGCTAGCCTTGAACATAAGAGCTCAGGGATGGTGTCCAGGCCCCAAGTTCATGCCCCATGAACATCCAAAATAGAGAAAAAAGAAACTGAAAGAGGAGAGAGAAGAGAGAGAGGGGGAGGGAGGGGTTGGGAGAGGGTTGGAGAGAGGAGGGAAAGGGAGGGAGGGAAGGATGGAGAGGTAATTGGTTTTCTAAGTCAGAGCACCACGTCCAGTTTTCTAGTGGTTTACTGGAGATAAGAGTCTCCTGGACTTCCCTGCCTAGGCTGGCTTTGAACCATGATCCTCAGATCTCAGCCTCCTGAGTAGCTAGGATTACAGGCATGAGCCACTGGTGCCTGGCTGCTTGTGATATATGATTTGGCCATATTGAGTCCCCAGAGTGTTCACCTTCCCCATCTTTCCCTTTGTCACCTTCATCTTCTCTGGAAGTCATTTTACTTTCATTTCCCCTTTATTTAAAAAATTTATTTCCTTTGGATTCTAGTTGGGTAACAGGTATTTTTTTCTGCATCTCATTTATTTCTCTTACTATGAAAGTATGAAGATTTTTTAATAGCCTTTTTAGCTGTGTTCCTGTGCTCATACTTGTAACCCTAGCTGCTCAGGAGGCTGAGGTCTGAGAATCAGTTTGAATCTATCCCCGGGCAGACAAATCCAAGAACCTAATCTCCACTTAACTAGCAACAAGATAGAGGTGAGTTGTGACTACAATGGTAGAGTGCCAGACTCAAGTTAAAGATCTAAGGGGCAGTACTCAAACTCTAGTACTGTAACAAACATAACGGCAAACAAATCCCTTTTAAATAAAGAGACATTCACAGTAAGCTCAAAAACAGAACATCAGAATCTGCTGTGACAAACTCCTGTGGGAAAATGTTACACAGAGAGGAAGCCACAGATGCTGACAGATGGCCATAGCTTCTCCTCTCTCTGTACCTGCAGATCCTGAAAATCAATGTGTGATGAGCATCCCCGTGGTGGCACAGAGCGTCCCATGCTGGTGCTGAGTACACTTGCTGGTCTTGAGCAACCATCAGGGAGGTTAATGTCTGGGGTCACACTTGGGTCCCCTGTGTCTCATACAGTAGTACAAAGCTATGTCCTATCTTCTCAGACTGTCCATCTGCAGAAACAGCGTGCTCCTTGAGTTGTCTCTGGAGATGGTGAATTGACCTTTCACAGAGTCTGCATAGTTTTTGTCACTGCTATCACCACTAATGTATAAGAGCCACTCAGACCTCTTTCCTGGAGGCTGGTAGAGCCAGTTCATGTAGTAACTACTGAAGCCAAATCCAGAGGCTGCACAGGAGAGTCTCAGGGAACACTCAGGCTACACCAAGCCTCCTCCAGATCCCACCAGCTGCACTTCACACTGCACACTTGCGAACACAGAGCATCCTGGCCAGGAAATTTCACAAAGACCTACTGTCTCCTCACTCACACCCAGTCATATATTTAGTATCTCTTAGTTTTCATAAATTACCTTGTAATGCTGCCATAAGGAAAGTCCATCTTAGCACAAACCCCAGAGACATTTCTCAGATTACAGTCCTGAACACTAAATGGAGTTTTTATCAGCAGAAGGAGCTGATATATTTTTTTAATTGTAAAAATACTGTACAGAGGGGTTACAATTACATGGGCAAGATAATGAGTACATTTCTTATCAAGCATTGTAGGCTCTTCCTTTGTTTCCCCTTCCCATCCCTTCCCATCCTTCCCCTGCCCCACACCCAATCCTCCCTGCCTCCCTCCCCCACCACCAAAGTTGTAAAGTTCGTTTTCGACATAATGATTTGTACATCTCATTGTTGCAATGGGTCCACCTGTATCCCCATTTAAATGATTTGTTTTTCCCCTTCCCCTCCACAAAATATACCGACATCAAATACAGTGAAAGCAGGGGTTATACTGTGGGGGAGGGACATACATAGCAACAAAGAAATAATCTTATAAATGCGTTAGAAACAATCGCATGAAAGAAAAAAAAAACATCTGAATACATATCTTAGGGTTCATTTCTCTAACATCACCTTATCTGACCTTTTCTGCTTGGCTCAGACATATAATAGATATTGCAAATAAGGGAAACCATGGGACCTATGTTTCTTTGGGCCTGGCTTACTTCACTTAATATAATTTTTTCCAAGTCTTTCCATTTCCTAACAAATGGGGCAATGTCATTCTTTCTGATGGAGGCATTGAATTCCATTGTGCATATATACCACATTTTCTAGATCCATTCATCTACTGAGGGGCATCTGGGTTGGTTCCATATCTTACCTATAGTAAATAATGCTGCAATGAACATAGTTGTGCTGGTAGCTTTACTGTGGTCTTGTTTGTAAACATTTGGGTAAATGCCCAAAAGTGGAATTGCTGGGTCATAGAGGAGCTCTATGTGGAGTCTTTTTTTTGGGGGGGGGGTCCAGTGGTGGGTCCTGAACTCTGGGCCTGGGCGCTGTCCCTCAGCTCTTCAGCTTAAAGCTAGCACTCTACCGCTTGAGCCACAGCACCACTTTCGGCTTTTTTCTTTTTGGTTATGTGGTTCGGAGGAATCGAACCCATGGGCTCATGCATGCAAGGCAAGTGCTATATCACTGAGCCACCTTCCCAGCCCTATGTGGAGTCTTTTGAAGAACCTCCATACTGCTTTCCAAAGTGGTTGAAAAAGTTGACACTCCCACCAACAATGCAGTAAGGTTCCCTTCTGTCTATATCCCCTCCAGCATCTGTTGTTATTAGAGTTCTTGATTTGTGCCATTCTAACTGGAGTGAGGTGGTATCTCAATGTTGTTTTGATTTGCATTTCTTTTATGGCTAGGTAGGTTGAGCATTTCTTCATGTGTCTATTGGCCATCCTTCTTTACTCTTCAGAGAAGTTTCTCTTTAAGTCTTCAGCCCACTTATTTATTGGACAATTGTTTCATTGAAGATTTGTTGTTGGGGGATTTAATTTTTTGAGTTCCAGGTATATTTTAGCTATGAGACCCTTGTCCGTTGTATGGCTAGTGAAGATCTTCTCCCAATCTGTGGGCTTTCTATTGATCTTGCTAGCTATGTCCTTTGCCATGCAGAAACTCTGCAATTTCATGCAATCCCATTTGTCCAACCTCTCTTTGATTTTTTGTGCTTCTGGGTCTCTATTAAGAAAATTTCGGCCTGTGCAAAGGAGACCTAGGATTTCCCCTATCCATCCTGTAATGTTTTCAGAGTGTCTGCTTTGACTCCGAGGTCTTTGATCCATTTGGAGTTGATTCTGGTGCAGGGTGATATATAAGGATCTAGCTTTAGTTTTCTACAAGTCATTAACCAATTTTGCCAGCACCATTTACTGAAGAGGCTGTCTTTCTACCATTCTATTTTTTTTAGAGGGAGCTGATATTTGCCTGTCCTTCTGCTATAGAATAAGCTCTGTACTGCAAGTCTCAGGTAGGACAGTGCTCAGAGCAGATGAGTGTGCTGAGGGAGTCAACAATAAATCAGTAAATGCAGGGAATTGGAGCATTTCACTATATTTACAAGCAGTGACTTTTGGGAAGATTTAGCCCACTGTGAAAGCCTCAACAGTAGGATCAAGGGGCCTATTATCATCACAGAGAAATCTGATGTGGATTATAATTCCTACCTTAAATGCAAACATTATGTTTAGCTGTATTCCATCATTCCCACAAGTCTGGGTTGGTTCCCAAAACATGTTCATCTATGTGTCTTTCTGTTTGTGCTATCTTCATATATCTGTGTATTTTAAACCATCTTACTGAGAAATCATTGGCATATAATGATAATTATATAAATATTGAGATATGTATGTGAACACAAGTGAAATAACCATGAAAATATTCCACAACCTGTGGAATCATTGCTCCTTGAGACCCAGGTCCTCTCAGGCATCACAGATTGGATGCAGGCTGCCATAGAAGTCAATGCAAATGGATAATTTGAAAATCTGATCTCTCCTCTAGAGAAGGCTATGTTCTTGTTCTTTTGAAATGTCATCCAGCAATGATGTTTCTCTTATGGGACAATATAATGTTTCTAACTGTTGAACCTGAGTCGACTTGTGTATAGGGCTGGGAAGGTGGCTCAGTGGTAGAGCGCATTGCCTTGCATGCATGAGGCCCTGGGTTCGATTCCTCAGCACCACATAAGCAAAAAAAGAAAAAAGCCGGAAGTGGCGCTGTGGCTCAAGTGGTAGAGCACTAGCCTTGAGCTGAAGAGCTGAGGGACAGGGCTCAGGTCCATAGTTCAGGCCCCACAACTGGACCCCCCCAAAAAAAAACAAAAAAAAAGACTTGTGTATATCCAAGTCTGTTGGCAATCTGCCACATGAACAGTGGCTAGATCTCACAGAATTTGCTAATCACCAAAATGTTCCTTAATGCTGTTCCCCCCCCCACACACACACACTTTGGGTGCAAGCAACTCCACTTCCTGCTTTTCCGTGGAACATTCATCTTTCCCTGGCTGGCAGAGGAGTATGCACTCAGTAAGCATTAGTTTTACTTTTATTTTCTTAATTATTTCATAATTAATGGATTAGGTGGAGTTTATGTTTAATATCTTCCTTTAACCCACTTTTCTTGTTTTTCTTTCATTTATTCTGAACATTTCTCTTAGGTGCCGGTTCTCAGTCAATTTTTGGTTATTGATGCCTGTATGATGTAGGACAGGGGTTAGCAAACTTTCTCTGTACAAGGTTAGAGTTTGCGGGGCATTGTCGTTGTAGCTATTACTCAGCTTTGCCCTAATAACACATAGGATGTCACAGAAAGTATATGAATGGATGAACGAATGTAATTGTCTGTGTTCCAATTAAATTTATTTACAAAAACAAGGTTGGAATTGGCTTATAGTCCTATAATGTCTGTCTCTGATTTCATTTATTTCTATCTATTTATGTATGTATGTATGTATGTATGTATGTATGTATGTATGTATGTATGTATGTATGTATGTATTTGGTGGTCCTGGGGCTTGAACTCAGGGCCTGGGTGCTATCCCTGAGCCTCTTTGTACTCACGATTAATGTTCTCCCACTTGAGCCACAGTGCTACTTCTGGCTTTTTTTGAGAAGTTTATTGGAGCTAAGAGTCTCACAAACTTTTCTTACCAGGCTAGCTTTGAACTATGATCCTCAGATCTCAGCATCCTGAGTAGCTAGGATTATAGACATGAGCCCTCAGCACCAGGTTAACTGTCCATGATTGTATGTTAAGTAATAAGAGCTTACAGGTTAGTTTACCATGTCACTATTTTCTTTCCCTTTGATGAGAAGGATAGGTAGATGGGTGAAGATTTGCTCTATTAGCAAATTACTAATATATCTTTTCACTATAAATGTTTACTTTTACTATGCTGATAATTTTCTCTTTTTAGGCAGGAAACAGCATAACTTCTGGTTTACATGAAGTTTGGAAGTTAATGAATATATTCTAAACTTTCAGAGACTGACAAATTCATTTCCTTTCCTGTCATTGGATCTACTGAGTCTTGTAGGAGATTCTACAATGAGGAAAAACACATAAATTTAAAACTATATAATAATTTAAATCTTAAGTTATACCATGAGTTATTATGAACGTGTTTTGAAATGATCCAAAGGTCCTGTGACCAGAGCTTTGTCCATTGCATAGCAATGTTGTGGGGCAGAATCTTTGGAGAGATGAGGCTTGTGCAGGGCATCTGTGGCTCATGCTTGTAATCCTAGCTACTCAGGAGGCTTTGATCGATAAAAGTCAGACAGGGCAGAAAAAGACATGTGACTTACCTTCAATTGACAACTGAAACAAAAGCTGGATGTGGAGTTGAAGTGGTAGTGTGCAAGGCTTGTGTGAAAAAGCTAAGAGACAGCACCTAAACTCTGAGTTCAAGGCCTAGTCGTGTGTCCCTCATTGAATTATTTTTTTCAGCTAGGCCCCATCTCTCCAAGTTTCTAGAATCCTTGAAAATAGCACTGCCCTCTGGAGAGCAAATATTCAACACATGAGCCTGTGGAGGACATTTCTTATTCAAAACATAACGTTAGTGAATGTTAGTGAACTAGGAACAATAAGAAAATAAAGTTATTTCTCTCAAAAGGAGTGAAGAGTGTATAGCTTAATGGGGATAATTAAAACACATAAGTTGCTAGAGATTTGTGCTATAGAAATTAAAAAGAAGCTGGGATCCCTTCTTTAGTGGAAGTCTTGAGGCTGTAGAGCGGGTTAGGGGTTATGGTAGTCCATATATACAAAAAACATAGTCAAAAGGACAGCTGAGAAAGTCAATACTCAGAGGTCACAGAAATCCACAAACCTCACTTCCTTATACCAAGGATCTAAATGGTGACAGTTAAGGAGGTGGTTCTAGGATATTGAAGGTTTCAAAGTAGAACTTTGGAAACAGTTCTGTATTCATATAATAGCTGTGGAAGAGGTCCAGAAAAAAAGAATGCTTAGTTGTGTTCTGGTACAACTCATCTGTAGGGAGCTGGAGAAAAGGATGGTGGTGAGGAAAAAAGGACATCCACAGTTACCAGAGCTGTTTTGGAAGAAAAATGGATATAGGTGGAGTAAGGGATTTAAGGACAGCCCAATAACAACCTGTGAGATGTGTTGACATCACACCAGGCCCACTGCTCTCACGCCACGCCCCTCCCTCCTCAAGTGCAGAATTCCTCACAGCCCTGTTCCTTCACAGCTCCGCTCTCTCCGAGCCCTCCCTTAGTCCCGCCCATCCCATCGCCCCATCCCCTGCACACACGCCCCCATGTTCTCCGTCCCTCCCCAGCCCCACTCCTCACCTTGTGGCTCTTGCTGCCTCCTGGCTGCCCAGTGCAACCTGCATATATCGCTCCTCACAGTGCTCACACATGCCACCCTGCCCCTTGCAAGCGCTCCCCTATCCTTGGCCCCCACGTGCTCCCACCTAGTCCGGACACTTGCCCTTGCCCTTGCCCCTGGGTGTCAGCAGTGAGGGGGGCCCTCTCCCCGTGCCCTAGTGGTGTCAGGTGAGGGTGGCTCCCACTCTTGTGCCGGTAGGTGAGTATGGTCTGCGCCCTGCTCCCCGTTTTTGGGCCTCTGTGCAGGGAGGCAAGGATGGCCCACGTCCTCTCCCCACTTTGGCCTGCTGTGCCGGCAAGTGAGGGCTGCCTGTGCCCAGCTCCAAGTCCCTGTGTCAGCAGGAAAGGTGGCCTGCGCCTCTCCCTCCCTGCTGAGGGCCACTGTGCCAGAAAGTGGGGGCAGTCTGCTCCCTGCTTCCCCTCTCCGCTCTCCGAGGCCCTGTGGTGGTAGGAGAGGGTGACGGAGGCCTGCGAGGCCTGCAGTGCCTTATCAGACCAAGACACTATGGAGAGAGAAAGCCAGCACTCCCCCACGGAGAAGGACTTGCAGGTATCTCCAACTCTCTGTGGCGCCAGGCCTCCCCGAGAACAACCTGACCTATGGGAGACTATTCCATTCAGGTTTATCCACACAAACCCTATATCACCCCTGCATCCCAGTAGCAGCCTCTCTTAGGGGTTGGGCTTCTAAAGGACATGGGGAAAGGATGCCAGGCGCTGGACAATGTGGGTAGGGGCTGCCAAGGTAGGTAGCCAGGGAGAACTTATAGAGGTTTACAAGAAGCAGGATAACTTATGGAAACTGAGGCCTTTTGTTGACAACTCTGAAATATGGCACTTAAAATCTTAGAAATGCTATCTTTGCTTCAAAGAGAGGCAACTGAATGCATTCTTTCCTGAGGGATGCATTTCTCACCCAAGAATTCACAACTACCTGACAGGATGCCCCAAAATGCAGACAGCAGGGTGTCTCCTTGTTTCAAGGATAAGGATCTGCTTTATGGCAGGATGCATTCTTTCCTGAAAACTCAGAGTATAACACCAGGTGTAGTAAAAGCAAAGACAAAGCACCCAGCTTTGCATAACTCAAAGCCAGACCCCCTGCCTTTCCCCTATAAATACTCAACAGCTCAAGGACCTGTGTGTCTTTCTGGGTGTCTCCTTGTGTGTGTGTCTCTGTGCTTTGTATCCCTATGAGACCAGCAACACTTTGCTAGAGTGTGCCCCTACCCTTCTGTTTGCTCTTTTGTCCGTCTGTTTCCTTGTTGTTTACTTAACAAAGCTCTGCCAAGTTTTTTGACTTGTCCAGAAATTCTGTGATCAAAGTCAAGAACCCTAAGTGAAGAGTTACTATATTTAAAGGGGAGCTTCACTAAACCTTACCTCTGTCTGGTGACATACACAGGAGTGAATTTCCCAGATGGCATCCTGTGCTGACAGAAATTACAGGGGTTCAGGTGTGGACATGCATGAAAAGAAATGGAAGCAGAGTGTGCGAGAACCTGTGTAGGAGGGGAGAGAGAGAGACTGAGGAGACTCTCCCACCGATGTAAGGAAATTTGTCAGAGTTGGTGAGATGTTAATTTTGTGCCTCTGGAATGAGGGGTACCTGTGGCTAGGACTCAGTCGTCTCAGGCATACCGAATCCAATCGTTTGTAGAGACTAGAGAGTCACCTGCCTCTTGTGCTAGGACCCCTAAGTGCTTGTCCCTAGGAACTAGTGAGGAAGGGGAAGAAGTTTCGATGCTTGGGAAGGCCTAGGGATGAAGCTCATGGAAGCATGGCTTTCAAGGCCTTAAGAGGACATGTAAGGGCTATAATCTTCTGAAGAGGTTCCTAAAGATCCCCTCATGAAACTGTTTTGCTAGGATTGAGTAATTAGCAACCCAAATTATCAAATATCTGGTCATGGCCAAGAATAAGAGAAGATGCTTCTCAATGTAAACAAAAGGAAGGCCTTATATAGCATACTTTAAATTGGCATGAATTTTTTTTTTTCTGGCTTCGAACCATAATCTTTAGATCTCAGACTCCTGAGTAGCTGAGATTACAGGCCTGAACCACTGGAACCTGGATGTTGGCTTTTTTTTTTTTATTGTAAAGATACTATACAGAGGGTTACAGTTACATGAATGAGGTAATGAATACACTTCCTCTTGAACATTGTTACCCCCTCCATTGTTTTCCCCCCACCATCCCCTCCCTCCCTCCCTTCCCCAAGGTTCTTTTTTTTTTTTTTGATTGTGATTAAGTGATTACTTAATTTCTGGAAATTCACAGTATTGTGGAATAATGATGCTCATTTAAAGTCACAAGTTCATTCTAACTTTTCTGGAGCAAATTGTCTATCACAGTCTGTAATATATAACGGTGCTCATATGTTATATACCATATATGTGATCAGCAGCATGGGGATATTTAGTAGTGGTTCAACCAGATGAGTGGGAGTTCTTTGTTTCTTAAGTCCTGTTAGTTTTGTCATATCACCAAACATTTTGGATTTATCATCCACTTATCAGGGAGACCATGTACTGTTTGTCTCTTCGTTCTTGGCTTACCTCGCTCAACATGATTCCTTCTAGCTCCATCCATTTCCCTGCAAATGCCATTATTTTGTCATTTCTAATGGCTGCATAATATTCCATTGTGTATAGATACCACAATTTTTGGATCCATTCATCTGTGGTGGGGCATCTAGGTTGTTTCCATATCCTAGCTATTGCGAACAGTGCTGCAATAAACATGGAGGTGCACGTGTCCTTGTATATTGGTTCCTGTTGTTCAGGGTAGATGCCTAGAAGTGGTATGACTGGGTCGTAAGGGAGGTCAATCTTTAGCTTTCTAAGGACCCTCCAGACTGCTTTCCAAAGTGGTTGTATGAGTGTACATTCCCACCAGCAGTGTAATAGCGTTCCTCGTTCTCCACATCCCCTCCAGCATTTGTCGTTGGCTGATTTGTGGATGTGGGACATTCTGACTGGGGTAAGGTGGTATCTCAGGGTTGTCTTTATTTGCATTTCCTTCACCACCAGGGATGATGAACATTTCCTCATGTGTTTCTTTGCCATTTTTATTTCTTCATTTGAGAAGTCCCTCTTTAGTTCCCTTGCCCATTTAGTAATTGGTTTGTTAGGTTTGGGAGGGATTAGTTTCTTGAGTTCCCTGTATATACAGGATGTTAACCCCTTGTCTGATATATTGCTGGTAAATATTTTTTCCCAATTAGTTGGTTGTCTTTCTAGCTTGGTTGCGATTGCTTTATCTGTGCAGAAGCTTTTTATTTTAAGGTAGTCCCATTTGTCGAGTCTCTCTCCAATTTGTTGTGACCCTGGGACTCTGTTCAGGAAGTTCCTTCCTGTGCCTATTAGTTCAAGTGTCTCTCCTACTCTGTCCTGCAGTAGTTTCAGAGATTCAGGTTTAATGTTAAGGTCTTTATTCCATTTTGAGTTGATGTTGGTGCATGGTGATAGGCAATTGGCATGAATTTTGCAGGAAGAGTGAGAGAGATGTAAACCAAGGTAGGTGACTGAAGGAGATATTTGTTCTATCTATGATTATGGCATCTATGACTGTGAAGCTAGTCCTGAAGCCATGCATGTCCATCTTCAACCCAACAGATTTTGGACTTGGAAGGCGTGTGTGTGTGTGTGTGTGTGTGTGTGTGTGTGTGTGTGTGTGTGTGTGTGTGTGTGTGTAGTGTTTTTGCAAGGAAGGGAATCATAATAACCAGGCTGAGATGAGTATCTAACACAGGAGCCTGACACATTAGGTATCCCTAGAAGTGCTCATAAGGAGGGAAAGCCATGTGCAACAAAGCTATTTTCATTTCAGGATAAGCTGAGAAAAGGTAGCTCATTGTTCTGAAGGTGGCTAATAGTGGGCTTTATCTTTCTCCTCTGGGAGGCACCTGCAACAATTTCTTTATAGAGTTCTTCATCTTCCAGGGATAGGAAGGATACTGGTTTGGACAGAGCATCCCTGAGTCCTGAATCTTGACTGGCCCAAGAAGAGACCACAAGACCTAGACAGGTTGGGTTGGGGCTTGTGGCTCCATCAGAGCCCACCCCTCCCCCTTCCATGGACTGTAGAGAAAGCAGAAGACATTAGACACTGAACATGCAGGGCACTGCAACAATGCTGCTTGCACACCTGGATACAGCTGAGCCTGAAGCTGCACCTCAGCTTCTCATTCTCAGGTAGAAGTACATTACCTTTTCTTTTGCTCAGTTTTGTGTTTTCTGTCATTTACAGTTGATATTGTTCTAATCAACACAAAGTGATTACTAATTCTCTGGGTTAGGGATTCTGAGATTTTAATTTGATGACCTAAAACACACAGTGAAGAACAAGAATTACAGTTGATAGTTTGGTAGTAGCCTGGGAAACACAGGGATTCCTCTGCTGGTCCTGCAGCTTTAGGTTTGGCTCTGACAGTCATTGCAGCAGTGAATCAACATCTTACCTGGCAGTTCTGCAATTCCCGGGCCTTCCAAGCAGTGGCACCTTTTACTTTTAGGTGGTACCGTTGGTATCTAGGCTGCCCATGAAGACAAATGTGTCTGG
The DNA here is from genome assembly GCF_024711535.1 of Dipodomys merriami. NCBI lineage: Eukaryota > Metazoa > Chordata > Mammalia > Rodentia > Heteromyidae > Dipodomys > Dipodomys merriami. Next base: position 597,204 of record NW_027206038.1, read on the forward strand.
AGGGAAGTAATGGATTGTTCTGGCAGGTGATATCCCCATAGGGTACTCTGTATTCAGGCAGGTGATGCCCCTCTAGGATGCTCTGTGTTCAGGTAGGTGATACCCCAATAGGGTACTCCCTGCCCTTGGAGGGATCCCAGAGGAAAGAATATCTGGGGTGATTTCTAAGGTGTAAAGATGAATGTGCATAGTAGCAAAATTTCATAAATTCAGCAAACACGTACCCAGTGTTAAGAAAAAGAGTCCACCTTGGTCTTCTAGGCATACCCAATGTAGAGACACAGCCAGAGGCAGACAATCTCTGGCCCCATACTTGTCGTTCCTGAGGAGCAGAGAAGCTTCTCAGAGGAGGGACCTTTTGAATTGGGCATTTGATGTCAGAGTAGAAGCTGGTCTCATTTCCTTTTTCTCAGAAAAACTGAGGCTCAAGAGATGTAGGTGTCCAGCTTGATACACACAGCTAATTCAGGGCTGGGCTAGGAAGGGGTTGCAGAGCCTGGGAATGTGAGGAGAGATTTTTGTTTTTGGAAGAGGTCATAGCAAGGATGAAAGCAGAAGAGCTTCAAAACAAGTTACTTCTACATTATTCCTCTAAATTATTAATTGCACATACGAAGCATATAGGTCTTATACACATATACACATTTCATTAGTCCTACTAAGTGATTTCATTTTGTTTTTAGTGAATACAACCCTGTGTCGAGTCTGGCCCTCCCTGGAGTCCAAACCTCCTTAGAGTCCGAGTGCAGGCCTTTTGTAGTCTGGGCCTGCTCGGAAATCTGCACCAGTTCTGGTTACAGGCATATTTCTAGCCTGGACCTCCTTTAAGTCTGCAGCACATAGTCCAAGTCAAAGTCCGTTTCTTGTGCTTACTCTGAGTCCAGGTGTCCTTTGAGTCTGAGTCCAAGACTGTTCCTAGTCTAGGCCCCTCAGACTCTGTGCCCACTCTGAGTCTATGCTGGTTCCAATTCCAGACCTGTTCCTGGGCCTCCTTGTAGTCCAGCCTATGCCCAATATCTTTTCTTTTTTTTCCTTTTTTTTTGGGGGGGGGTCCAGTTGTGGGGCCTGAACTCTGGGCCTAGGCCCTGTCCCTCAGCTCTTCAGCTCAAGGCTAGCACTCTACTACTTGAGCACAACTTCCCACTTTTTTCTTTTTGCTTATTTGGTGCTGAGGAATTGAACCCAGGGCTTCACGCATGCAAGGCAAGCACTCTACCACTGAGCCACCTTCCCAGACAGTATGTCCACATCTTTTCTATGCCTGCTCTGAGTCTGAGCTGCTCTGAGTCCTGGCTGCTTGGAGTCCTGGTTGCTTTGAGTCTGGGTCTGCACCTGGCCTGCTTCAACTCTGGACCTGCTCAGGTCTGGGCCATGTTCATTGTCTGGGCCTGCTTCATGTTCTGGCCAATTCCTAGTCTGATTAACTCAGAATCTGCATCTATTATCAGCCTGTTCAGAGTTTTCATGTCCTTAGCAAAGCCTAGGGGTTGGGGAAATTGTATAAGACATTCATTTTCCAGTATCTAGGTTTTATTCCCATTGTACTAGGCATATGAAAGTATTTTGTCTAGAGTTAAGAACATGAAAATGATACTGTGTTCCATGGCTTCCTTCAAGCTAGGTAGGCACCTTTACACTGAGTCATGTCCCTTACCATCACTGTGTCAGGCCTGACCTGAGATCTGTCTCATTAGAAGCTGGGCGGTGGTATCAGAAGGTGAGAGCAGAAAGTGTGTTCTAGATGGCTTTTTCTTTTTGTTCTCAGCCATACTCCAGATCACTCTCAGCATAAAAGAGGCTCCAGGATGCTGAACCCTTGTTCTACAGAGACTTCCTTTCACTTCAGGTGCTGGGTGTTGAGAAAATGCAAAGGGTTCAGAAGCCTGGAATTATGAGTGTAGGGATCTGGGTATAAGGCCTAATGTAGTATGGTTTGGCTGGACCTCAACAAATCTTGCTTTGGAGAAGATAGTGAGTTAGGGCATAAGGGGATCTGTGGAAAACATTTCTGCCAGGTGCTAGTGGTTCATGTCTGCTTTCCTAGCTACTCAAGAGGCGAAGCTCTGAAGATTGCAGTTTGAACCCAGTCCAGGTAGAAAAGTCCTTTTTCTTCAATAATCACCAACCATTCCCTTCCTTTTCCCCCCTTCCCCCAAAAGGGAAACAAAACCTCAAGAAAAGCACCTAGGCTGAGTTCAAGCCCCAGGACCAACACAAAAAGATTTTTGTTTTCATCATATAGGTTTGATACACATTTTATTAGGCATTCAAAATTATTTCTATTTCTTTTTGGTAAATTCCAGTGGTATTGTGTCCCATGACCTCTCATAAGCTAGGCAAGCACCTCAGCTCTTAGCCTGGCCATCAAGATTTTGATGCATGTTGTCTTCTTCTGACTGTAGGATAAAATGTGGAGAGTATGGAAGCTTGGTATCTTTAATAGAGGTTCATGGTATATGGCCCAATGTGGGATGGTCTAGAAAGACCCCATCAGAACTTGCTCTCGCAAACTCATATCTTGCCCAGGTCATTCGCCTTTCTCCAAGTCTGCACCAAATTTTCATCTATACTTTCATGTTCATTCTGTGGCCTGGAGAAGGAGGTGAAGGTGTATGTGAGAAAGGACATCCAGTCCCTTCCTGCTTGGTACGTTGGTGCCAACCAGAACAACTTTGGTGACTCTAGGTTCCTACCCAGGCCTGTGAGTCTTCACTGCACTTTAAGCTTGCATTTTGGTCATATTATGTTCAGTACTTGTGGGGTTGGGAGCTCAGGATATGTGTGGAAAAAATGTTACTTAATTAATTTGTCAGTTCTGGGGCTGGAATTCAGGGCCTGGGTGCTGTCCCTGAGCTCTTCAGCTCAAGGCACACACTCTACCATCTGAGCCACAGTGCCACATCCAGTTTTATGGTGGCTAATTGGAGATAAGTGTCCCCTAGACTTTCCTTCCCAGGCTGGCTTTGAACCACAATCCTCAGATTTCAGAATCCTGAGTAGCTAGGATTATAGGCGTGAGGCACTGGCACACGGCAGTACCAAGTTTTTTTTTTATTATTATTGTTTTTTGTTTTGCCAACCCTGGGGCTTGAATTCAGGGGCTGGGCACTGTTCCTGAGCCTATTTTTGCTCAAGGCAAGCATTCTACTACTTGAGCCACAGTGCAATTTCTAGCTTTCTTTTGTTTGTTTTGTTTATATGGTACTGGGGAATCGAACCCAGACTTTCATGCATGCTAGGCAAGCATTCTATCACTAAGCCATATTCCCAGTTGCATAGCACATTTTCAAGTGTGCTTTCAGACATGTTCATCCCATAGCCTGGAGAAGGCAATGAACACATGTGTGAGGAAGGACAGCCTATGCATTCTTGCTTGGTAACAGTACCTGTCAGAGCAACTATGGCCACACTAGGCCCAGCCCAGGCCTATATCCTTAACACCAAGTCTTTACTGAGCTTTCAGCTCTGTCCTGCATAGGATATGGGGACTAGGGGGTGAGGGGATGTGTGACACATGTTTATATTTTCATTATTTCTTACAGATATTTTATCAGGCATTCCGAGGTATTTCAATTTGCTTTGGTGAATTCCAGTGGTATTATGTTCAGGGCTCTCCACAAGTTAGGGCAGCACCTCGACATTACCACTGTAGCCACGCTTCCAGTCCTTTTGCTTTTTTCCATTTTCTTTCACATTGGTTTGGCTGTGGACTGCTATTCTCCTTCTGTCCATAAATAGGTAAACAGGCATGCACCCCTATACTAATCCTTATTCCCATTTGCAGATTAAAAAATACCTGAGGATTGAAGTTATGCACCTTGTCCACCATTACATAGCTAGGTCTCCATGCAAGCATCATTTCAACTTAGGCAGTTATGTGGTCACCTTAGACCTTCCTAGTTTGAAACACGAAACACTGGAAGGTATAGAAAGAACAGTGGCAACTCAATCCCTTCAACAATGATGAGTTTGTCTTGGAATAACTTGTATAATAGCATAAGTTTTGGGGAGAGGCAGATGGCCAGAATGCTAAAGACTCTTTGGTGTGGTGGTGGTAGTGGTAATGGTGGTAAGGGTAGTAGTGGTGTGTGTGTATTGAGAAGCAAGCTTGACCCTGCTGAATTTCATCCTCACATACAATCAGCTCTTCCTCTGGTGTCTGGAACTGCCTTCACCTTAGTATTGCACAGAGACATTGCTGTCCAGGGGCCTGGGGTTAGGAGCCCATCTGCTGTGTTTACATTGGAACAGACCAATAAGAACATCCCTGCATTTTGTGCTAAGGACTTGGTTTCCACCAAAGGACTCTGAACAACATTTACCCTTTTCTGACCCTTTGCATCAGGGAAAACCATCTGTTTCTTTCTTTCTTTTTCTTTTTTTTTTGTCGGTCATGGGGCTTGAACTCTGGGCCTGGGCGCTGTCCCTCAGCTCTTCAGCTCAAGGCGAGCGCTCTACCACTTGATCTACAGCACCACTTCCGGTTTTCTGGTGGTTTTTATTGGAGATAGGAGTCTCATGTCTCTCCTGCCCGGGCTGGCTTTGAACCTCGATCCTCAGATCTCAGCCTCCTGAGTAGTTAGGATTACAGGCATGAGCCACCAGTGCCCGGCATCCATCTGTTTCTTAAAATAACTAAACAGGTTGTGATGTGGTGAACACCATAATCCTGGACCTAGGGAGTAAAGAAGATAAGGCAAGGGTTCATGGGACTGATATTTTATTTATTCATTTTTGATGTGTTTTACCTTAGGTCTTGGTGTGTCAACCACATTTGAGTCATACTCCAATCCTCCTGCAAAAACCTTCTGAGTGAAGGGATTACAGTTGTGTGTCCATCTGTTTATCTGAATGAGATCTTTTATGTTGTGGGTTTTAGAACCTTGAACTGGTTATTCAAAGAAATCACCATGAATGCAGAATAGATAAAAATAAAGTTTTCTTTGGATGCCTGTGTATTTGAGCCAAAGTTGGCAGCTATGTAAAAAAAGCCTTGTGTCCTGAGAAAGTTGGCATAGTTTTTATACATTTTAGGCTGTGTGTGTGTGTGTGTGTGTGTGTGTGTGTGTGTGTGTGTGTGTGTGTGTGTGTGTGTGTGTGTGTGTGTGTGTGTCCTGAGGCTTGAACCAAGGGCAAGGTCTTTCCCTGAACTTTCTGCTCAAGACTAGTGCTCCACCACTATGATCTTGCATTAAGAAATTACTTTTTCCAAAAAACATACCAACAATATTATTGACAAATATATAAACAAACTAGACCTCATTGAAAGAAAGCCTTTTGCCTTCCATCATTCACCCGTGCCTATAAGCCTAGCTGGTCTTCTCCTGAGAACTGGATTATAATTATTTGAAGCCACTCCTATCCTAAAAACAAGTCCACAGACTCCATCTGTAATAAACTAACCAAAAGACAGAATGGAGGCCTGGCTCAGTTGTTTGCCAGCCATGAGCAATCAAGCTAATCCTAAGGAATGTGAGTTCATGCCCTGAATTCAAGAACTGGCAAAATAGAAGACACTCAGGCAGTCACATAGATAGAAGATAGATAGATAGACAAATAGATACATAGATACATAAATATATATATAGAGAGATACATACATACATCACATTTTTGTTTTGTAAGTGGTATCTACAATATAAAATAGAGCTCATAACACTGGATAAAAATTTAAATTATGAATTTGATATGAACTTATATCCACTGAATACAGACAATTCTTATGACTTATAAAATGCCCCTTTTCCCCTTCAAGTACTGGTTTTTGACATCAGAGCCTTGCTCTTTCTTACCTTGCTTTCTCAGCTGACCCAGCTATGATAGAAACACATATGCAAGCTAGATTTTGCCTATTATTTTAAAGACTGTGTTTCCAATAACATTTTCTGTCTGGATTTGAAACTTGTTTCTGCAGAACTTCAGCCTCCTAAGTAGCTAGAATTGAGCCATTGCTGCTAGATTAAATAATTAAATTTTTATTAGCCACAAAAGGATTTGTCAAATTTCCACACATATATAAAATATATCCCAATCAACATCAGCCCCTCTATAATTCTTCTCCCATGAGATTCATCTCCCTACCTTTCCCACTTGTGCCCACCTTCACATCTGAGCCTGTTTTTCTTTCCTGGCATTTCTGTGTATGTATGAACTGCACCAAGGAATTTCACTATGTTTTTTTTTGTTGTTGTTTGTTTGTTTTTGTTTTTGGTTCGTCATGGGGCTTGAACTCTGGGCCTGGCACTGTCTGTCCCTATGCTCTTCAGCTCATGGCAAGTGCTCTACTGCTTAAGCCACAGTGTCACTTCCTGTTTTCTAGTCGTTTATTGGAGATAAGAGTCTGATGGATGTTCCTGCCTGGAACAAACTATTTGAAGAAGTATTTGGGCTGGCTTTGAACCGTGATCCTCAGATCTGAGCCTCCTGAGTAGCTAGGATTACAGGCGTGAGCCACCTGCACCAAGCAAGGAGTTTCACTATAGTGATTCAGAAATACATATATTTTGGTAGAAAAACCCTCTCTGCTGTTTTCTTTTCCTCTAAAGAGCCACAATCTACTATTGGTCAACTGCTGTCATTGAGGTTCTTTATGTCCTACTTATACATAGTTTTCCTGTACTTTGAAATTATTTGCCTTTGATTTTTCTGCCTACCATTCAGTCTACTATTATCTGAGCCTCCTCTACACTCCCACCTTTTTTTGGGGGGGGGGCCCGGTCGTGGGGCCTGAACTCTGGGCCTGGATGCTGTCCCTCAGATCTTCAGCTCAAAGCTAGCGCTCTACCACTTGAGCCACAGCGCCACTTCCGGCTTTATTCTTTTTGCTTATGTGGTACTGAGGAATTGAACCCAGGGCCTCAGGCATGCAAGGCACGCACTCTACCACTGAGCCATCTTCCCAGCCCTACAGTCCCACCTTTTTAATATATATACACATTTACGAGAATTTTTTTGTGGAAATAGCACTTAAGCCACAGCACCACTTCTTTCTTTGTTTGAGTAGTTTGTTGGAGTCACAGGAACTTATTCCACAGGGAACTTAATCCCAGGCTGGCCTGGGATTAAAATCCTCCTACTCTCAGCCTCCTTTGTACCTGAGATGACTGATGTGTGCCACCACACATAGCAAGTGAATGAGAAGGAGCTTTGTGTAGGTATAACTAGACTGGTCTTGAACTAATGTCAACTTCCCAAGTAGATAGCTTTACAGGCATATGTCTTCAAAACCTTGATGTGTTCTGCTTAAATTTGAAGTAGTGTTTGTACATACTTAGGGTGTATAGTGATAATACAGTCCTTGTTGAGTATATAATAATCACTTCGATATAATTAGCACCTTCAGGGCCTGGGAAGGTGGCTCAGTAGTAGAGTGCTTGCCTTGCATGCATGAGGCCTCGGGTTCAATTCGTCAGCACCACATAAGCAGAAAAAAAGTTGGAAGAGGAGCCATGGCTCAAGTGGTAGAGTGCTAGCCTTGAACTGAAGAACTGAGGGACAGGCCCAGGTCAAGAGTTCAGGCTCCGTGATCACCACAACCACCATAAAAAAATAGTACTGCAGGGATAGCACTTTCATCTCTTAAAACTTTGATTACCAATGTAATTTGGTAACATCATGACTCTACTTGTTATTTTGGAATATACCATAAGCATCCATAAATTGATAATGTTCACTGAAGGATTGGAAGTGGATAGGGATAGGTAGTAGATATATCTTTATTTATTGCTGCTTTGTAAAGCATTACCATATATCCACCATGACAATACCAGAGAATAATTTTCATGCAGTATACAATTTTCCTTTTCTTATTCTGCCATCCACTATCCCCTATAAATAAGAATGTTTTTCCTTTTTAATTATTTTCACAATTAAATTATTATAAGATGGATTTTTTTGAAATTGCCTCATTTTGCTTGGTTTTGTGATGGTAGATATTGAGACCAGGGTATTATGTAAGTTATGCTAGTATACTTTACCCCTAATTTATCCTCATTCCATCATATTCCATCATGTAGGGATTTAGAGTTGCTGGATATAGTGTTTTGTGAAGCTGGACTGAAACTTGCAACCTTCGTGATCTCTCAGCAGATTCTGGTGGCTCTTACCTATAATCCCAGCTACACAGGACTTTGAACACTGAAGATTCAGTTCCAATCCAGACTGGGCAAGAAACTCTGTGAGTCTCTCATCTCCAATTAATTAGAATAAGCTGGAAGTGGAGTTGTGGCTCAGGTAGTAGAGCACTAGTTTTGAGCAGAAGATACTCAAGGTAACCGTGAGCACAAGCCTAAAACATTCATGTGAGTGTGTGAGCATGCTCTCTCTCTCTCTCTCTCTCTCTCTCTCTCTCTCTCTCTCTCTCTCTCTCTCTCTCTCTCTCTCTCTCTCTCTCAAGCAACATTGTATCTTACATTCACATCCAGAGATTGGACAACAGCTCGGCAATTTGTGAACTTAATTTTTGTATTTCTTTTTTTTTTTTTTTTTTTTTTTTTTTTTTTTTTTTTTTTTTGGGTCCGGTCGTGGAGCCTGAACTCTGGGCCTGGGCGCTGTCCCTCAGCTCTTCAGCTCAAGGCTAGCACTCTACCACTTGAGCCACAGCGCCACTTCCGGCTTTTTTCTTTTTGCTTATGTGGTGCTGAGGAATCGAACCCAGGGCCTCAGGCATGCAAGGCAAGCGCTCTACCACTGAGCCACCTTCCCAGCCCTAATTTTTGTATTTCTTGAAGGAGAAGGATAGATCATGGCACACAGAAGCCAAGACTTCAGAGGCAAGTACTGTATAAACAAATAGCTTGTAAAAAAAAACCAAATAGCAGTTTTCTATTTAGCTTTATATATAACATTCCCTAAATGCTGTCATATTCTTAAAATAATAGTCATCATAACAATAAAAACAAATGCAGCACCTTTTCCCTTCTCCCCTTCCCTACATCATAAAATATTTGACAACAGAATAAAAAAAGTATTTTTTCTTACAAGAATGGACACCTGTAAAAATATCTATATGTGTAATGTTTGTTTAACAATACTTCTTTGATCTTCCCACCTCTAGGTACTTGCATATTTTGCTGATGACTGCCCTTAAGGGCAAACAGAAGATTAGGATACAGAAACAAAATAATGTCCTAAGATATAGATGTAAAAAACACATGTGCAGGAAGCACAGAGCAGGCTGAGAGTGCCTTGAGAAGTAAAATGATTTGTGCCGGGTGATAGGAATAGTGACTAATAAGGCATGGATCTGACCTAGGAATGACTCCTTGAAGCTGAGACCATGCTAGTACCTAGGGAATTCGACAAACAAGGTATGCTGTTTACTATGTCCATATGTGTAAATTGTGATGTGGAAGTGGTGATTTCAGACTCGTTTGTTTTGGGGAAGGTCTTACGTGAGCAAGCAGCTTAGATTATTGAAACCTGAGAGGTGACCTTGCCTCCCTAACAGTGGATTAGAACATGGAACTGTGATAGCAAACTGTGAAAGTTTGTTCAAGTCAGCTCACTTGGCCTGTGGCTCTGGAACAAGAAAGATGTTCTTATTCTGTGTTCAAAAGTCAGGAGACTTGGGGCTGGGAAGGTGGCTCAGTGGTAGAGTGCTTGCCTTGCATGCTTGAGGCCCTGGGTTCAATTCTTCAGCACCACATAAGCAAAGTAAAAAAGCTGGAAGTGGTGCTGTGGCTCAAATGGTAGAGCACTAGCCTTGAGCTGAAAAGCTGAGGGACAACTCCCAGGCCCAGAGTTCAGACCCCACGACGGCCCGCCCCACCCCCCCAAAAAAAAGTCAGGAGACTTGGGTCTCAGGCAAGAGAGGTGTGAGTGGGTCACTCAACGCTGCAGACATGAGATCAGTACCAAGAACCAAATCTAGTTTCTTAGGCCTTTGTCCAAGTAGAAACCAAGAGAAATACAGAGCAACTCAGGCGAGGTGTAATCATGATAGGAAACCTATTTGATCTCATCCTACTCAGACTAGAACCATCTTCTTGTGTGCTTTTAAGTGTCTATATTGAAATAATTCTTTCTATGTAGTTTTCAATCCACTCTATTACAGTTACTCAATTTGAAGTGTGCTCCCAATTCCATGTTTGAAAGATCCATTCTTTTTACCACCTTAGTGTGAAAAGGAGTCGGCTCCAACCTGGGATATACCCTGTAAAGTATGGAGCTTGGAGGCAGGCCTGGAGATGCTTGTGATTAACCTAGTCCCTGCCCACCAGAAAGGAGATCTCTTCTTTATTCAAAACTTCCTATACAACTATAGACTGTGGGAAAATGGAGCAAGTGCTGGCTATTATGTTTAAAAAGTGAGTGCTCCTCTTTTAATCTAGGGCTGCTCAGCCAGCCCTCATGGATGAGTCTTGGGAGTACTGGCTCCAATCTGAGACTGTTTGTTTCACAGGGGTCTTCTCACAAGAGCTTGGCATAAGACAAAGAAGAACACACCATGGCTAATTTCTTAGGACTGGCCAGCCAGGACATTTCATTTCCCTCAGAAGCTACTGGAGCTTTAGAAATCTGTTTACTGACAAATCAGGATTATAGGCATGAGCCAGTAACTCTCACCTAGCTGAGGCTCCAGGAAATCACTTTTACCATTTGTAAATAAGTTTTCAGTAGTAATCCTGGAGGCCTGTGAAATAATGTAATCAGAGAAAGGGCTAGGGTGTCAAAGGTGGCTAAATGACTTCTGAGCCAGCAGGGATGCCTTCCATTTGTAAGCCCTGAACCATTTACTTTTTTGGGGGGGTCCAGTTGTTGGCCTGAACTCTGGGCCTGGAAGCTGTCCCTCAGCTCTTCAGCTCAAGGCTAGTGCTCTACCACTTGAGCCACAGCGCCACTTCTGGCTTTTTTTTCTGCTTATGTGGTACTGAGGAATTGAACCCAGGGCCTCATGCATGCAAGGCAAGTGCTCTACCACTGAGCCACCTTCCCAGCCCCTGAACCATTTACTTTTTATGTCTTGCTACTTGAACTCAGGGTCTAAGTACCAATCCTTTGGTGCTCACAGCTGGCACTCTACCATTTGAGTCACAGGGTCATTTCTGCCTTTTTGCTGGTCAATTGAAGATAAGTGTCTTCAAATTTTTCTGCCAGACTTGCTTCAAATGGTCATTCTCAGATCTCTGCCTCCTGATTAGCTAAGATTGGAGGTGAACCATTGGCACATTTACTTTGAACAGACTTCTCTAAGCCTCTTAGCAGAATTTTCACAGGACTGAATAGACATACTTCACTGTTGTTGTCTCTCAGTTTCACATTCCCATTTGGGACTTAGCCAGATCCTTAGGTTTCCTGTTAGTTCTGAAAAGAGGAGCCATTAAAGTGACGTTCTCCTGTCCTCCCATAGGTACAGATCCCTCTGCCCAAACTGTGAGGAAGATGAACAAGTAAAGAAGTAAGTGAACTCTGGCACAAAGAGAAGGCCTCTCCTAGCCAACTGGGTATATTTGAGGCTTCTGATTCAAAGTACACATTTCTCCTTTGCACACTATTTATGATTTCCACCAGGGAGTTAAGGCTTGGCACTTTAGTAGTTGGCAGATGGCACAGGTGTGGGTGTGGTTGTGGTCTCTTATCGATGACAGGGAATATTGTGTGCAGAGAATCATATCCTGGGGGAAACAACCCACAGTAAGAAATTTGGAGAATTGTCTTGCAGCAGCTTTTAGAACTGGGTTGTGAGAAGCATCCTAATCCCAGGAATCTCCTCCCACTTCCTAATAAATGCACCTCTGCATAGAGGATGGACAGCCTCTGCATGGGGTTTGTAAGAAAGGGGCTATGGGAGGCAGAGAAGGGAGAGGGCAGGTTCTCACCTTGCCACCAATCTGCTCCCTTTATTCCATCTTCACTTTGCGGATGGACTTTTCCCCTGATGATTTCTATGAGCCCAGGAACCAAGACAACCTGAATAAACTCATATACTATGTCATATTCAACTTGCACTCTTGGACTTGCTCTTCCTCTTACACATCCTTCTTGACCAGCTGGAGTGACACATGACTTATCAGAGCAAGAAAAAGGAGGAGTCCTTGTATAGGTGCCAAGACTTTGTGAGTAGTGATCAAAACTAGGCCCCTAGGGATGGGCTTCTCAGGATGGTGATTGGCCAGGAGCCCTTAGTACAACCCAGCTAGACAAAATGTCCTTTTATGGATATTCTCTGCCAGGTAATGCCTGTTCTTTTTTGAAAATATTCAGGCATCAGCGCTGATTAGAAACACCCTACCTTCTCACCACTGTTCAGTCCAAACTCAAGTTCAATAGCTTTCTTCATTAAAACCTCATGGCAGTTTAATTACACCTGAACTTATAGACTCCACTCTAAGAATCCTTTACCTATTTCCATTCTCAGGTTTCGATCAACATAGAGCAGCTTTCCCTGAATTCGAAATAAAGAACCCTCAGTGACGTCACCAATGGTGATGATGGAGATCTGGAGTCATCACTGGACTCCAGAAAGAATGTGAATGTAGAGCAGATAAGGCCATTTGAAGAAAAGGCCAAGCAGATTTCGAGTCCTGTGGATGTCCCACTTGTTCTGAACCCTACACATGATGCAGATGAACCTGCAGGTACTACAGTGGAAGAAGAGCCAGAATTTATTCACTTGACTTTCACTGTCTGCCTAGATCAGCTCCAGGTGAGTCAAATCAGGACATATCTTGGCATGCAGGATAAACCAGCACTGTGGGGTTTGAGGAAAATTTCCCCAGTCTGTGTTCAGAAGCACCAATAAGTGATGTCTGAAAGCTTGATTCAGTTGAGGAAATGGAGTCTGTCCTCACAGAATATCTGCTGCAGGAAAACCAATCTCCAATGGAGAAATAAGAATATGTCCCTCCCTCAACTCAGGAAGAAAAGCCTTCCTGTAATGAGGTGGTAGATCCCTTTGACTACCCTGACCTAGCATTTCTGCTTATAGGCAACTTATAGGAAGATCTAGTGTTATAGGTTCCTTCTCCCCTCCCTGGGAAAATATCTATTTTACTTTTTGTCATGATTGATGTAAAATGTTTATTTTATTTACTCTTCTAACTCTATTAAAACGTCAATATTTATGTTGTACAATTCTTGAATCCTATATACTGTGGATTTTTTCTTCCTATAATCTGATGACCCAGGCACATGGGTCCTGAGTGGGTTGAAACACCTGTAGCTGTACAAGAGCATCTACTGAATATAGAGGCAACTATTAAATGCATAGGCAGTGGCAAAAGTCCAGGCCGTGCTTCTATATGGTGATAGGGTCCCTACACTAGCTCTAGGACATAGCAGACCAGACATCCTAGAAAGGTGTTCCTCCTTGATCCTCAAGCTCATAATCTGTCAATTGGGACAAATGCCAGAGTAAATGCAGTGGTTCATGGGACTCTCTTCCAACAGTGAATTCAAGTATCATTACACATCCATTGTGCTTCATGCAAACATCTAAGAAAATTTCACCTTAAATAAAACCAAAAACCTAGTTTGGGGAGAAAATATTTAATAAGATACATAAGATCCCACAATTCAATGAAAATGAATACACATCAAGAAACCTGTGGGACACAACAAAAGCATTCTTGAGGGGGCAAATTTATTGCCCTCAGTGTCCACATCAAGAAAATAGAGATGGACTAAGTAAATAATCCCATGTTGTAAATTACTAGAAAAACATGAAAACAGTGGAACTTAAAGTTACTAAACGGAACCAGATTACCAAATTAAGAGCTGAAATTAACAAGATAGAGATTAAGAAAATTATAAATAAAATTAATAAAACAAAAAGCTGTTTTTTTTGTTTTTTTTTTGTTTTTTAATTTAATTTTATTTTATTTGAGAGCATACAGTACAGAGGGGTTACAATTACATTGGCAGGATAATGCATATATTTCTTACCAAGCATTGCAGCCTCCTCCTTTGTTTACCCTTCACCTCCCTTCCCAGCCTCCCCCCTCCCCCCACCCAATCATACCCCCCTCCGCCCCCACCGACATTGTAAAGCTTGCTTTGACATGACATTTTGTAATTCTCATTGTTGCAACAGGTCCACCTGAATCCTTAAACGACTTGTTGGTCCCCATCTCCTCCACATGTTATACTGACATCAAATAAAGTGAAAGCGGGGGTTATACTGTGGGGGAGGGACATACAAAGCAACAAAGAAATAATCTTATAAATGCGTTAGAAACAAATGCATGAAAGAAACAAAAACATTAAAATACATATTTGAGGGTTCGTTTTCCTAACATCACATTATCTGAACTTTTCCGCTTGACTCATACCTATACTAGATATTGCAAATAAGGGAAACCATGGGACCTATGCTTCTTTGGGCCTGGCTTACTTCACTTAATATAATTTTTTCCAAGCCTTTCCATTTCCTAACAAATGGGGAAATGTCATTCCTTCTGATGGAGGCCTAGAATTCCACTGTGTATATATACCACATTTTCTTGATCCATTCATCTACTGAGGGGCTTCTGGGTTGGTTCCATATCTTTGCTATGGTAAATAATGCTGTAATAAACATAGTTGTGCTGGTAGCTTTAGTGTGGTCTTGTTTGTATACATTTGGGTAAATGCCCAAAAGTGTATTTTTTTAAAAAAAATATTTTTTAAAAAAATACATAAAATTGATGGACCTTTGGCAAGATTAATTAAGAGAGGAAACCCAAATTAACAAGATCAGGGATGCCACGGGAAAAATCACAACAAATACCCAGGACATCCAAGCAATTCTAAAGAACCATATCCAGAATCCATACTCTCTAAGAAAGAAAACCTATCAGAAATGGATGCATTTTTAGAGAAATACAAGTTACCCAAACTGAACAAAGAACCAATCAATTAAAAAAGCCAATATCTTACAATGAGATAAAGGAAGCAATCAGAAGTTTTCCAACAAGGAAAAGCCCAGGACAAGATGCATTCACTATGGAATTCTGTAAGACTTTTAAAAAGGAACTAACAGCCATACTCCTCAGCCTCTTCCATGAAATAGAAAAAGAGGGAGCTATCCAAAACTCATTCTACGATGTCAATATCACACTCATCCCCAACCCAAGCAAAGACCCAACAACAACATCAACAATAAAAAACTACAGACCAATCTTCTTGATGAACACAGACACAAAGATCATTAACAAAATTCTATTCAACAGAATCCAGAAACATATAAAAAAAACATACATCATGACCAAGTAGGCTTCATCTCAGAGATGCATGTATGGTTTAACCTACATAATTTAATAAATGTAATCCATCATATCAACAGACCCAAGGTCAAGAGCCATGATTATCTCCATTGATGCAGAAAAAAAGCTTTTGATAAGAGACAATATTCATGTTAAAAGCTCTGGGAAAAATAGGAATAGAAGGAACATTCCTTAAAACAATGAAAGCCATATACGACAGACCAACAGCCAATATTATACTTAATGGGAAAAACAACCAATTCTCCTAAAATCAGGCAAGGATTCCCACTTTCTCCACTCTTCTTCAATATACTTCTGGAAACCTTAGCCAGAGAAAAAAGGCAAGAAAAAGACATTAAAGGGATCCGCAAAGGGAAGGAAGAAGTTAAATTATCTCTTTGGGCAGATGACAGGATACTATAACTCCATGATCCCAAAACTTCGTCCTCAAGCTCTTAGAACTTATAAACTAATTCAGCAAAGTAGCAGGATACAAAATCAACCCACAAAAATCAGTTGCCTTCCTGTACACAAACAATGTACAAGCAGGAAGGGAAATCAAGGCAACAGCCTCGTTCACAATACCCTCCCCCCAAATAAACTATTTAGGAATTAGCTTAACCAAAGATGCAAAAGAACTATTTAATGAAAACTATAAAAACTTAAAGAAAGAAATTATAGAGGACACCAGAAAGTGGAAAGACCTTCCATGTTCTTGGATAGGCAGACTTAATGTAGTGAAAATGCCAAAATTAATATACAAATTTAATGCAATTCCTATTAAAATCCCAATGACGTACATTGCTGAAATACAGAAAACAATCCAAAAATTCATATGGAACATCAAAAGAACTAGAATAGCCAAAATAATTCTAGGCAAAAAAGAAAACAAAGGAGGGATCTCGATGCCAGACTTCAAACTCTACTATAGAGCCATAATGACAAAGACAGCATGGTACTGGCACAAAAACAGACCCCTGAGGGGCTGGGAAGGTGGCTCAGTGGTAGAGCACTTGCCTTGCATACCTGAGGCCCTGGGTTCGATTCCTCAGCACCACATAAGCAAAAAGAAAAAAGCTGGAAGTAGCGCTATGGCTCAAGTGGTAGAGTGCTAGCCTTGAGCTGAAGAGCTGAGGGACAGCACCCAGGCCCAGAGTTCAGGCTCCACGACCGGACCCCCCCCAACAAAAAGAAACAGACCCCCAAAGACCAAGAGAATAGAATAGAAGATCCAGAAATAAAACTACATGACTATAGTCAGCTGATAATTGACAAAGGAGCCAAAGACATACAGTGGAAGAAGCACAGCCTCTTCAACTACTGGTGCTGGGAAAACTGGGCGACCACATGCAGAAAACTAAAAGTGGACTCCAGCCTGTCACCATGCACTAACCACTCCTAAGCATCTATCCTGAACAACAGGAACCAGGATACAAGGACACATGCACCTCCATGTTTATTGCAGCACTGTTCACAATAGCCACAATATGGAAACAACCCAGATGCTCTCACTACAGATGAATGGATCAAAAAAATGTATTTATATCCAATGGAATATTATGCTGCCATTAGACAGAACAAAATAATGGCATTCACAGGGAAATGGATAGAACTAGAAGAAATCATGTTGAGTGAGGTAAGCCAAGAGGAAAGAGACAAATGGCACATGGTCTCCCTGATAAGTGGATGTTAAATCCAGAACATAAGGTGATACAACACAGTAAACAAGACTCGAGAAACAAAAGACCCCCACTCATCTAGTCCAATGATTACTAAATGACCCCATACCGCTGACCACATATGGTATATATGTGCACATCAGAGGGAAACTAGGAGGAGGACACAGAACTAGAGGGAAACGGGAAAACATACAACAGTGGGACCCATCGGCTGCACCGGACATTGATCAAAACAAACCAAGCAACTTAAAGGCAGCGATGGGAGGGAGGAAATGAGTGGGAAAGAGAAAACAGCTGACACTATGCAATATCACTCAATCTGGAAGAAATAACTGTATAGTCAAAGCCCATAGAAATCATAAACTTCATGGACCATGATAGGCAATTTGTCCCATGAGTGTTAGAATGTGTTTGTGACTTTAACTAAGCATCACTATCCCAAAATACTTTGAAATTTATGAAATTATGTAATCAATCACAATAAAAAATTTGGAAAAAAGATACATAAGAAATATGAACACTGACATAAAATACATCATAAATAGGAGAAAGAAGACTTGCATAAATGGAAAATGACTTGCCAGGTGTCATGGACCATCTCACTAATTGTAGCTTCTAAAGTGGCATATTCTAAAGATGGAGGTTCAAAGCAGCACCTGCAGACAAATCTTAAAGACCCTTATTCAATGAATCAGTAAAAGTCAGGAACTAGAGGTGTAGCTAAAGTTCTATGTACAAGCGTTGAACAAAAAATAAGCAAGAGAGCAAGGTCCTGAGTTCAAATTCCAAGGTGGTATGAAAGATAAATATATCAGAGAAACAAAATTTGGGCAATGGCAATTTTAAACTAAAGAAAAACATATACAGGAAAAAGGAAAAGTACATGTTAATACTGTCCTTGAACAGTTTTTTCTCATGTCCATAGTCCAATTTTGGATATTTGTTGTTGTTTTTTTGGAAATAATTTTTGGAAAGGTTTTTCTTCCTCAGGTGGGTTTTGAATTACTGTCCTCAGATCTCTTCTTTATGTGTAGCGAAGATCACAGATGTGAGTCATCCTCCCTTACTTAACTTCCTCTTGTTTTTGCAGTATCCAATTAGTTTGTTTAGGATTTCTTATAGTCCCCTACACATTTTAGAATTAATTTTGCAATTAATTTAAACCCAGGTCACAATCTTGTAAGGGGTATTTTGAATGCAAAGGCAATTTGAAAAGTACTGCTCTTTTAGAAATATTTTATGTTTTTGGGTCCGGTCGTGGGGCCTGAACTCTGGGCCTGGGCGCTGTCCCTCAGCTCTTCAGCTCAAGGCTAGCGCTCTACCACTTGAGCTAGCGCCACTTCTGGCTTTTTTCTTTTTGCTTATGTGGTGCTGAGGAATTGAGCCCAGGGCCTCAGGCATGCAACGCAAGCGCTCTACCACTGAGCCAACTTCCCAGCCCTCTTTTAGAAATATTAAGTCCTAGCTGGGCACTGGTGACTCACATTTGTTATCCTAGCTTCTAGGAGGCTGAGATCTGAGGATCACAATTCAAAGCCAGCCTGAAAAGTCTGTGATATTCTTACTCTAATTAACCACCCCCAAAACCAGATGTGTAGCTGTTGCTTAAAGAAGTAGAGTGCTAGTCTTGAGCAAAAAAGTTCTGGGACGTTGCCCAGGCCATGACTAAAGCTCCACAACTGATAAAAAGTAAAATAAAGTACAATATTGAGTCCTTTAGTCATAGGACAGGGTTATTTTTTCCATTTCAGTGGATCTACTTGACTTTAAAGGCATTTTTCCATTTCCAAATCACTCATCTTTTTATTGTTGATGTTCTGTGGTGGTCTTGGTGCTTGAATTCAGGATAGGAGCTATCCTTGAGCTTCATTTAGCACGAAGCTAGTACTGTACCACTTGAAATACAGGTCACTTCCAGGTTTTTGGTGATTAATTGGATCTAGGATGTGGTGCAGGAGGAAGGGGAGTAGAAGGAATGGATTGGGGGTGTCCCTCCTTACCCTGGTGCTTTAGTCATATGAGATGGAAAGTTTGCTGAAAATGGGCAGGTCTCCTGAATTGTCCAAGATGGGGGAATCTGACCCAGCATGGCTCCTGCTGTACTGCACAGGTAGCCTTGACCCAAGAGAGAATTCTGAGGGGTGGCATGAGAATCAAACATGTGAGAGAACTCAGACATGGATCAGAATAGGAAGGTGGTGGGGTAGACATGAAAGGCAGCCCTATGAAAGAGGTAAAGAACAAATACCTGACTCTAGAAGGTGAAGGGGTTATTGGTGCCATCAGGAAGGTTGGATGAGCCCAGGAGGTCATCGGCAATCAGGATGGGTGTTGGGATGATCGACGTGGGGCTATCTAACAGCCTCGTGGTGGCAGCAGTCTCATTGGCACTGGAAAATCCAGCAAAGCTAAAGCTATGCTGGAGATAGGGAAGGTCTGCAGAAAGGTCCTGGCCAGGGCTCTGTGTTCCTTGGCTTTGAGGATGAAGTGGCAGCAGGGCTCATAGAGGCAAAGGTTGGTGACATGGAAGGTACTAGATCTTGCACTTGGGATGGCAGGCTAGGCTGTGGAGCTTATGGATGCTGTGCATGAAGTGACACTTGTCTCTATATTTATAGGTGTTTTCTTCAAATTGGAGGAACAGCTAGTTCTTATAGCGACTGGAGTTGACCTGCCTCTTTTGGTCTGCTTCTGATTGGGCAGCAGCTGCTCAGCACCTGTGAGAAAGAGCAGTCTCTGAAGCTGCTGTCCCTAGAGTACAAGACTGGGACTGGCTCACCCTTCAGGTAGCTGATGACCTAGCTCTGGTGGAACTTGGTGCTGGGCAGGGTGTTGGCCAAGTGCCTCCAAGGGAAACACCTCAGCAGCAGGAGAGACCACTGCCTTCCTGTCCAGCAAGCAGCCCCTTCTCTGGGAGCTCTGTCATTGAGCATCTTGGCAACCAAAACTTGCATAAAGCTTCTCTCAAGTTGAAAATGGTGGCAGATATGAGTGAGGTAGTCATTGTGGACACTGACAGAGGACAAAGGTGCAGATTTGGTGTCATGAAGGTCCTGATGTGGGGAAGGTGCTTACTCTGCCACTTAGGTCAGGAGTCCCACATGTCTAATCCCAGGGCCCCTCACCTTTCTCACTCTGCCCTCATAGAACTTTAAGTGGATTTTTTTGTTTTCTTTTTAGATTATAAAATGTCAGTGCATCAAATATAAGGGATTGCTGCATATTAATTGGGTTGCATGTAGTCAGGTTTTTTGTTTGTTTTTCGTAAGTCGTGGGGCTTGAACTCTGGACTTGGGCACTATCCCTGTGCTCTTCAGCTCAAGACGAACATTCTACTGCTTGAGCCACAGCACCACTTCCGGTATTCTAGTGGTTAATTTGAGATAAGAGTCTCACTGACTTTTCTGCTGGGCTGGCTTTGAACTGTGATCCTTAGATCTCAGCCTCCTGAGTAGCTAGAATTACAGGCGTGAGCCACTAGCACCCGGCAAGTAGTCAGTTTTTCATCAGAACAAATACCTGAGAAAAGTATCTTCTGAAGTGAGATTATGTGTGTGGAAGATAGGAAGAAAAATGAGAAAAACTGGAAATGTTGGCAGAGGCTGTAATTTGGGCTTTTGGGGAACAGTGCAAGGATATTATACATTCAGTGGCACTTTGAAGCAAGGTAGTAAGACCCTCTCACAAATATTAAATAAAAAAGGGATAGAGGCACAGTTCAAATGTTAGAGCATTGCCTAGTGTGTGTCTGGCCTGGAGTTCACTCCCTAGCCCCAGAGATTTGACTTGGAAGGGGCTAATCTGAGTGTTACATGTAATCAATAGCAGGTTCTCTAGCACTGATCTTTTGATTAAATTGAATTAATGTGTGTGTGTGTGTGTGTGTGTGTGTGTGTGTGTGTGTGTGTGTGTGTGTGTGTGTGTAGGTGGTATGGTGTAAGAGATAGCAACTGAGTTTCAATCTTCTGAAGGTGAATATCTAGTTTTCCCAGCACCATTTTCAGATCCATTTTTTCTCTGGTAAAAATGGAACAGTATTGATTCGGTTCACTCTAGAAAGACAGAAGGTAGACAGGGACACAAAAGAAATATTTTGGTCCAGTATTCTGTTTAAATACAGAGCTCAAGCTTTTTGTTTTAGCTTTTAGTTTTGTGGCGGGCACTCTGCCACTTGAGCAACACTTTCACTCCCAGCTTTTTCCTGGTGAGTTGATGAGAAGTGTCTCTTGAGTAAGTAGTATTATAGGCCTGAGCTTCGGGTACTGAGCTACAAAAGAAAACAAATTTAAATTTTCTAATAGGTTTATTTTTACAGCATAGTTATGGTATAATACAGGTATATCCATATATCCCATACATATTGTGGATTGTTTTCTTGTGCTTTTGTTTTGTTCCAAGGGCTTGAACTCAGGGTCTAGGTGATATCCCTGAGCTTTTTTGGTCAAGACTGTTGCTTTACCACACTTTGATCCACACTTTGGATCCACACTTTGTGTTCACACATGGATCAAAGAGAAGGGTTACAAAAATATTTTCTTTTCTTTCTTGCATCTTCTTGAAGGTGTTGGAGAAGAGAAGACCTTTGACAAATGGGGCTATTGGGTATTTGACTTATTGTGAGATGTCTGCTTATCAAATTAAGACATTGTTCAAAGAGCACATTTGAACCAGTCTGTGTTTACATATACAGCATCCAGAAATAATGAAAAACAAAACCAATCAAAAAAGAGAATAATCATTCATTTTCCTGAGTATGAAAACCCAGGAAAATGTTTCTATGCCCTATGAACTTTGACCCCACATGCTATAGCAGGATTATTTTGGTATAGATTTTCTGGCCCCCTTCATCACACATAGCAGGAGGAGTGCAGGAGGAGCAGCTTAGCAGGAAAGCAGCTAGGCAGTGTTGAGATGCAATGCAGGCCCCTTATGGACCCTCTTGATCTAGGTTCTGAAGAGGATGCTTCAAGGTAGGGGCAGTGGGAGTCCACCCCAGAATGGTCAAGCTGAAATCCTGAAAGCCTGTGAACAGCTTTCTATGCCCTGGATTGAGTGAGTTTGCTGATTCTTACATTCATATTCTTCGCCCAATAAACAAACATGGCACCTCAAAGCAGAGTCCTGGGCCTGCCCTAGTTCTTGTGAGTGAAAGGTGCTGGAAGCATAGGAAGTACAGTGATCTAGCAGGCAAATCTGGAGGCCTGAAAGGCTATGGAAATGGCAGCCCTGGTTACTCAGAACCAACAGATATCCCTTGCATTGGCCCTGAATTCCAGGAGACTTGGCAGTTACCTCTCAATTCTGTGACAAGTAGGCTAAAGGCAATTCTGTCTGATGAATGGTGACAAGATGCCTAGAATTACCAACTCAGGCCCTAGGAAAGGCTGGAGTTCCAACTCCAATCTCCACTAATCATAAACCAAGGCCAACCAGCTGTATCAATAAAGCCATGTGTCTCCTTGGATAGTAGTTGGAGCTGGCAACAAGTGTCTCACACCTATAATTCTAGATACTCAAAAGGCTCAGATCTAGAGTTTGCAGAAAAATATGGACAGAAAAGTCCTGAGACTCATATTTCCAGTTAACTAACAAAAAAAACTCAGTGAAACTTTGGCTTAAGAAGTATAGCGCCAAGTGCTATACTTGAGTGAAAAAGCTGAGTGAGAGTGTGAGACTTTTAGTTTAAATCCCAATACTGCTGTTCACACAAGGTGTGTACTTACACACACATGCACATATCTCTGTGCATCACCTCCTTCTGGGATGCAATAATGGATGCTGAGAGTTAGCTCTAGTATCAATATTAACTCATTTCCAGTTTGATGACTGTATTCTACACACAGCAGTAGTGTGAAAGCTTCTCAGAAAATGAGTCCCACCATGCTTACAGTGACTGAGGATGGGCATAGGTGCATCCCTTCTGCTAGCTTTTGAGGGACCTCACTGTGCATCTGTGGACATTGTCTGTTCAGAAAAATAGCCTCTTCCCACAGTAACCAACAGCCACCAGAATGTGGGGAGAACTGGTCTGAGTAATGATCACAGGATCTTTATTTCATCTTTGTTAGATGTTTTTGCCTCATGTGGAGTCAGGATGTATGGCAAAGATGATTTTAATAGTTTGATGCACAAAGAGATCATTGAACAATTACTGATATTTACCATGTAAGCACAGGGTACCAACAACAACAGTGATTACATATTCTATTGATGATTCTTTGTTTTTGTTGTTGTTGTTCATGGGAATTGAACTTGAGGCCTGGGTACTGTCCCTTGAGATTTTTTTCGCTGAAGGCTGGAGTTCAATCACTTGAGCCACATTTGGCATTTTTGTGGTTATTTGGAGATAATAGTCACTTGGAAGCCTGGAGCTGAATGTTCACCCCTGTAAGCTTAATTACTTAGAAGTCTGAGATCTGAGTGTCAAGATTCAAACCGCCTGGGCCAGAAAGTCCATGAGAGTCTTACCTCAAGTTACCATCCCCCAAAAGTCAACTGGGATCATCATATCTCAGCTTCCTGACTATCTTGGATTGCAAGTGTGAGCCATCAGCAGTTTATTTGTAACAAATAAGCAAATAATAAAATAAATAATAATTGTAAAATAAATAATAAATACTATCTCTTTAAATAGTTTTAAAGAGATTTTCATTTTATTTCATGTGGACAATGCATGTTGATCAGTGTTACCCTTTCCATTATTGTCTACCCTCCTTTTGTTTGAACACAGAGTCTCTGTATATTCCATGTGATCTTCTTGTTTCAGTTTCTTGAGTGTTGAGATTATAGGCATGCACCACAATGCTAAGCTTTGTAAGTCTTATTCTCAAACCAAAACAGAATGCCAAGCAATATTTTCCTAGTTTCTGCTGCACTACATTACAAATATGCATTAAGAATGTCAGACTTTTCACACCCTGAAAATGTGGTACACTGACATCACACTGCATACAATATGCATGGTACATGGGGAAGTTAGCCAAGTGGTCTAGGCTAACCTGACACTGAGTCCCATGTAAACCCAGGTGTATTCTGATGCTGCTGGGTGAAATATTCAGTAGATGTCTGTTAAATCTGGTTGATCTGTGCAGTTGTTCAGATCTGCAGTTTCTCTGTTGAGTTTTTGCCGAGTTGACCTATCTAGTGGAGTGAGTGGTGTGTTAAAGTCCCCAACAATTAATGTCTTTGGATCTATGTGGAATTTGAGTTAAAGTAGTGTTTCTTGGATAAATTTGTGTGCTCTGTTGTTTGGTGTATGGAGATTTATAATTGTAATATCCTCCTGAAGGAGTAATCCCTTAATTAGTATGTAGCGACCTTCTTTATCTCTTCTCACTAATTTTAATTTGAAGTCTATTTTATCTGATATTAGTATTGCAACTCCTGCCTGTTTATGAGGGCCGTTTGCTTGGTAGATTTTGTTCCAGCCTTTCACATTGAAAATGTGTTTGTTTTTAAGGGCAAGGTGTGACTTCTGAAGGCAGCAGATATAAGGATCTTGCTTTTTAATCCAACTAGACAGTCTATGTCACTTAATTGGAGACTTAAGTCTGTTAATGTTGAGAGATAGGACTGAGAGGTATTTGGGAGTTCCTGCCATTTTATCCACCTTCTTGGGGGCTGTGGCAACTAGGTTCTTCCTATGGTTCTTGGATTTTCAGTTTGGGTGAGGTTTCTTGGCCTTTACTGTGGTCTTCTATGTATAGGACATGTTTAAAAATATTTTATAGGGCTGGTTTGGTGGAGATGTATTGTTTCAGTTTTTCTTTGCTATGGAAGGTTTTTATTTGACCTGAGGTTATGAAGGAGAGTTTAGCTGGATACAGTATTCTTGCTTGATAGTTGTTTGTCTTTAGGGCATGGCATACATCATTCCAGGCTCTTCTTGCTTTGATTGTCTCTGCTGAGAAATCTGAGGTGATTCTAATTAGTTTCCCTTTATACGTGATTGATCTTTTCTCCTTGACAACTTTAAGGATCTTTTCCTTGGTCTGAATTGATCCTGTGCAGATTACAACATGATGGTGGGATGTCCTGTTTTGGTCTGGTCTATTTGGATTACTAAAAGCTTCTTGTGTCTGAATAGGCCTATCTTTTTGCATGTTTGGGAAGTTCTCTGCTAAGATCCTATTAAACAAATTTCCTAGACCATTACCTTCTGTCTCTAGGTGCTCCTCTACAACTATTATCCTCAGATTAAGCCTTCTGATGGTGTCTTCAAAATGTTGAATAGATCTACCATATTTCTTGGATTTGTCTTGGATGGTTGAATGTTCTTTCTCTATAATATCTAGGCTGTCTTCAATCCCTGGGATTCGATCTTCTGCATGGTCTAACCTACTATCAAGACTTTCTACTTTGTTTTTCATTTATTTTCCTTCTAATTGTTTGGCTTTGTTGGGGGTTTGTTATAGATCTTGTATGAACTTCTTTACTTCCTTAATTTGTGTTCATTGTTTATTCTCAAGTCACTTAGTTGATTGGTTATGGTTTCCCTGAACTCCCATTCCTGGAAGGTGATTTCTGAGGATTGCAGTTCAAAGCCAGTCCTGGCAGGAGCGTCTGTGAGACTCCTATCTCCAATTAACCACCAGAAAACCTGAAAGTTGTGCTGTGGCTCAAGTGGTAAAGTGCACACCTTGAGCTAAAGAACTCAGGGATCGTGCCCATGCCTAGAGCTCAGGGATCATGCCCAGACCCAGAAATCAAGCCCCACGACCAACAAAAAGAAAAAAAAAAGGAATGGGTTAAATGTTAAATAAATCTGAACTTATTTTAGGTTCTATGAATTCAGGATATGTTACAATAATGGAAATACATTTTATTTCATAATATCAGGATTTGAGATCAAATGGGTATTATGATTCCTGTTATAGAACAAGATAGATTCAGAGTTAAGAGTGAAAAAATCTGTAGGGTTTAGGAAAACCTGCAATTTATTTCAAGAATTACAAGTCAATTTCAGTTAGGATGACCCAAAATGAGGGATTTTCATAAATTATATAATTGGGATACCATTAGGGTCAAGTTTATGGTTAGGATTACAGCCATGATTAGGGTTAGAGTGAAGGAGAAAAAAATGAGGCTCAAATTGAAGGTAAATTTTAGAATAAGCCTGGTAAGAGTTAGAATGAATGTGAACTAGAGTATTGCTATATTAGAATCTACTTACAATCAGCTTATGGTTATTCTCAATGTTCCAGTTAAGGTTAAGTTTAGGGTTAGAAAATGACTAAGGTATTGGGAAAAAATTGTAACCTATGTTTGGAAGCCTTATTTGAATCAAGTCAGGATGAGTGAAAATTAGTTTACTTGTGTTAGTGTTGACATATAATTTATATTAAGATTAGGGTCAGTATTTTGTTCTGATTATGGTTAGTGTTATGAATAGGAATATTTTTAGTATGAAATTGAGTTTTCACTAAAAAGTGGGCGCAAAAAATGTGAGATTGAATAGTAACTAGAGCATTATCATTATATTTATTTCTCAGTGATCATTCTTGTAATGATTAATGAGAGTTTTCAGCCAGGTTTCAGTTGAGAGTTAGCGTTAAGTAATGGACTAGATGATGAGTAAATCTGAAACTGTTTTAGGGTACAGGGGTTCATGAAAAGGTAAGATCAAGGGAAACTACCATATTTTTCCTGATGTGAGAATTTGAGGACACATAATGGTTCATGTTAGGGAACAAGATAACTTCAGATGTAGAGTCAGGAAATTTGTGGGAATTAGGGCAAATTGAAATTCATTTCCATAGTGCAAACTGGAGCATTCACTAGAATGAATAAAAACTAGAATATTTTTCTTAAACATTAGAATTGGACTATCATTATGGTGAAAGTTAGGTTTCCATTCTAGATGGGCTTAATGTTAGCATTAGGGAAATGGAAAATTTAGGGTCTAATTGAAAGTAAATTTTTGAAAAACAAGTCAAGTTACAATTAGGATGAATGTGAAATAGGAAACTGTTCATAATAGAAGGATTAGGGTATGATTAGTGTGAGGGTTAGCCTGAATGTTCCAGTTAGGGTTCGGGTTAGAAAAATGGCAGGATATTTAAGTAAAACTAAAAACTATTTTGAGAAAGATGAGTTGAATCAAAGATAGGATAAATAAAAACTAATATATTTGTGTGGCTTTTAGAATTCAAAGGCAATTGGTTCTAGGGTTGTGGTTACTTTTCTAATTTATGAACTAATGAATTAAAGGCACAATTCTTTCATTCTTACAAACCAAGACAGTCACAATTTGGGGAACAAACTCAATTTTCTACATGAAAATGGGTCTTAAAATATTTTCAAACATAAATAATAGTGAACAAGGTGTCATTTATTAAAATTAGGTAAGTTGATGATACAGCTTTCAAAAATATACAAACACATGGGACAGAAACTCAGACATCTTATCAGAATAAACAGATATTCTACTTGCTCTAGTTGGGAAATTGTGTGTTTGTGTGTGTGTGTGTGTGTGTGTGTGTGTGTGTGTGTGTGTGTGTGTGTGTATGTGCACGTGTGTGCATGTGTGCGTGTGTGCATGCGTGCATGTGCGAGTGTGCGTGCACGCACCACAGGTCTTCAACTCAGGCCTGGGTTCTGTCATCATCTTATTCAGTGCAAGGATGGCACTAAACCACTTAGCCACAAGTCTTCTTCTGGCTTTTTAGCAGTTAATTTGAGATACATATCACATGGATTTTCCTGTCTGGACTTAATCTTATGATCCCCAGCAATCCTTGGATTAGTGTTACTGTGGGTGTTACCACAAAGTGATAGTTCATTAATCTGGGAACAATATAGAAGTACTTGTGCAAGATACAAAGTAACCAGTTCATTAATTTGGGAGTAACACAGGATCACATTAGATTGCCTTCAAAACATTGTTTCTGATGAGTTTATCTGAACCCCAAGACATAATCAAAACCTATTAGCCACAATGTATGAAGTAGCACATATTTATGGCACAGGATATGTACAATGAATTAAATCCTGAATCAAAAGTCTTTGTTGGTTTTGCTATTTAAAAACAAATCAGAAATAGATGGTCATTGAGATGAAGCCTAGACTGGAGGCCTGTAGTGAGCAGCAGAGCATCTGCATAGTGAGCACAAGGCACTGAGTCCAACCCCCAGGACCATAAAGAAGAGGTAGAAGAAAGTGAAAGTGTAGGAGAAAGAGGAAAGGAAAGGAGGAGAAAGGTGTAAGAGAGGAGGAAAGGCATAGCAGGAGGAAGAAGAGGAGGGGACAGGGAGAAAGTTGAAGGGAAAAGGGATGTAAGAGGGAAACAGGACCCTGGGGAAAAGAAGCAGGAGAGGAGACAGAAGGAGAAAGATAAATGTAATATAACAACAAGAATTGTTGGAAAAATTTTGCATAAGTGATCTGCATGTGCATGGCAGAATTATTTTTAATCAGTGAGAAAGCTAGCACGGTGACAATATGGGTGATACCTGTTGTTCGGTCATTTTATATTCTTTCTTCAGTGAGGAGTTCAGAAGAAATCCTGTTTGGTGTTTGACAGATATATTCAGGATTTCTTTTTCATGAATTAAACATGGGAAGGAACTATATGCAACCTCCCTTAATTAAAAAAGAATAGAAGCTATATTTATTAGTATTACTGTGCATGAGGAAATCGTGGAGATTTTTGGTTAATTCAAAGGGCTCCATGCAAAAATATACGACAAGAGGGAATTAAAACTGTTTTTAAAGTATAATACATTATCATTGATGAGAAGTTTTAGTGGATGTTTTTCTTTTTCTTTTTCTTTTTCTTTTTGCCAGTTGTTCAGTGCAGCAGCAAGGCTGTACCCTGGAGCCCTTTTGAAGTCACCACATGAACCTCAATTTCTGTAGTCCCTGTGGGTGTGGGTGCCTCCTCAGGTCACCCGTTGAGAAGTGGGGTCCCCTTCCTTCTGGTGGATGTACAGTGAGGGGATGTGTGTGCATGCTCCCCAGCATTGCCAGATGAGCCCCACCCATCCTTCCCACCTCCCTTCCCAGTCTCAGTTGCTCCATTTCACTCAGGATCTGGCAGCCATGGGGCTGGAGTTGAATCCACTGATGCCTTCTCCTCCTCCAGCGGTGCTGGTACTGGTCTGCAGTGGTCTTAGGTGAGAGTGCCATCCCAGGGAGACTCCGTTCTGAGGTCACTGCCTGCCCTCATGGGTGTGGGGTCTGGGGACACCATGTTTGTACACTGTAGAATCCACGGGAGAAGGAAGGCTGGGTGGGCAGTCCACCCCTTTGAGGCCAGGCAGCCCAGCTGTGGTTCACCTTAACAGTCATTTATTTATTTATTTATTTATTTATTTATTTATTTATTTATTTATTTATTTATTTATTTATTTATTTATTTATTTATTGTGAAAACACCATACAGAGGGGTTACAATTACAAGGGCAATGAGTACATTTCTTTTTTTTTTTTTTTGTGGTCCGGTTGTGAGGCCTGAACTCTGGGCCTGGGCGCTGTCCCTCAGCTCTTCAGCTCAAGGCTAGCGCTCTACCACTTGAGCCACAGTGCCACTTCCGGCTTTTTGCTTATGTGGTGCTGAGGAATCTAACCCAGGGCCTCATGCATGCAAGGCAAGCACTCTACCACTGGGCCACCTTCCTAGCCCCAATGAGTACATTTCTTATCAAGCCCTTTCCCATCCTCCTCCCCCCACCACCAAAATTGTAAAGTTCATTTTTCGACATAACGACTTGTACATCTCCTTGTTGCAATGAGTCCACCTATATCCCTATTTAAACTATTTGTTTTTGCCCTTCCCCTCCACAAATTATACCAACAGCAAATACAGAGAGAGCAGGGGTATTCAAATGTTTTTCTTTCACTCGATTATTTCTAACATATTTATAAGATGATTTCTTTGTTGCTTTGTATGTCCCTCCTCCACGGTATAACACCTGCTCTCACCTCATCAGTCTTTAAGGTGGTCTGGAGACTGGAGTTGTGTGCTGGCCCCTCTGCCAGAAGGCTTGTGACAGCTGCACAGCTCAGCACCCTGGAGCCCCTTTAGCATCCCCACAGACTTCCATTTTCTGGTCCCTGTGAACTCGGGTATGGGCTCATCCCTGCATATGACCATCAGTGCCAGAGGAGTCTGGACTTTCAATGCACCAGCTGCAGCACCAGGGGCCTGAAGTCCTTTGGCTTTGCTGTGTAGCCTCCTCCGTCCTTTTGGTCTGCATGGGCCCAGATCTGGGTGACATTCTGGGGATGCTCCGTTTGGAGGCTCACTCCCTACCCTTGTTGTGCTCCAAAGCAGGGAAATGGGTCTGGCCTTGGCAGTGTAGTCCACACAGATGGAAGGCCGGACTTGGGGTCTGCCTTGCCTTCCCTCCTGGCTTTGGCCCCTGAGGCTGGTTTGCATGATCTGGTCACTGATGGAGCCTTTTTGGCTGCAGCCCACCACAACAAGTGCTGCACCTGCTGCAGCAGCAATGTGATGTCCTGGGCCCCCTCAGGGTCACCACAGGGACCTCTGATGGGTCTACATGCGCTGGGTGTGGGTGTCATCCCAGGACTCCCATTAGGAAGTGCCACTCCCCTTTGTGGTACTGGAAGCAAGAGGTGCCACATATAATTTCTACGTTCTAACATTTTCCTTCACTGAGATAAACAGAACTGGGAGATTTAAATAACTTTTATAAAAACCAAATATTTAACCTATATCACTTCAACCTGTTAAACTATTGTAATATTTTTTATCTAGTAGTAATTCTTTTTTTTTTTTTTTTTTTTTTTTTTTTGCCGGTCAAGGGGCCTGAACTCTGGGTCTGGGCGCTGTCCCTCAGCTCTTCAGCTCAAGTCTAGCGCTCTACCACTGGAGACACAGCGCCACTTCCGGCTTTTTCTGTTTATGTGGTGCTGAGGAATCGAACCCAAGTCCTCATGCTTGCAAGGCATGCACTCTACCCCTGAGCCACTTTCCCAGCCCTCTGGTAGTAATTCTTTCTGTAATTACTTATTTTACTTTTGAATGTAACTAATAAATATTTTGTGTGTGTTTTACTATTCTAGTATAACTTCGTTTGCACTACTTACATACAATTTTTTTTCAAATTCTGATATTTAATCATGTGTTTTGGATAAGAGTTTTGTTGTACTTTTATTTCAGTTTGCCATTATGGCCTTATAAATACAAACAATAAAATCCATTTTTGTTAGAATCAAGAAAAATGATTTTGGACTATAGACTCAAGGATATAGCATTATATATCATACAGTAATATGTATCATTTGTTTAAAACTGCTCCATAAAATAAGTAGTAATTCAGGTGGCAGCCACTTCATCTGGCATGCTGATCCTTCTGGTGAAGTAGGATCCTAGTGGCAGTCTGTCCAAATCGGGCCCTTGTGGGCACCTCGCCTGGGACTGTGGGAGAAGATCAGGGTACACCTCCTGTTGGGCTAGGGCAGCAACCCAGTAGCTTCTGTGTGAATGACACAGTGCCACTGACTCACATCTAGCACCTGCCTGCCCCGTGGGCCTGGGCTCTGAGGATCAGCCCCTGGGAGCACACACACACCGTGGGGCAGAGACCGCCCACCTAGGAAAGAGTGCAGACTGAATAGAAGCCACTCTGTGGGCCAGCTTGTACAGTATTTATCCTTCATGAAGCAGGGGACAATTCTGCTCCACTGTGGGGAGAAGAAAAGAAAGACAGGCCCAGGAGGGGTGATGCCAACTTTTGTATTCAGGCTGGCAAGGAAACTTTCCTCCACGCACTCTCCAGCAGGCTCAAGAAGCCTTTCCATGCTCCTGGTCGATGGAGTAGTAGCCAAGAAACTCACGTCTGATACTCCTGGCTGCTCTTTTGGGTTTGTTTGTTAATTTATTCAGAGAGCCTCTCCCTCAGACAGCAAAGTTATATTCTGGGTTTTGTAAAACGTTCTGCATCTGATCATTCTCAGTGTTTGGTTTTTGTGTTGTTTCTTGTAAATGGGTTGTAAAATTTGTGTTTTAGGTTTTGAGGTGCAGGACGAGGAGCCAGAATATGAACACAGTTTCCTATAAGCCTTTCATCTAAAACTGAAAACAGATTCTCTCTAAAACTGCATTTCAGGAAATAAATTTGAGAGGGGAAAAGGCTCTTTTATCATGAGATCAAAATGTGCTATTTTTATATGCATGTTTTATACGTTCAAAATACAATTAAGTAATTCACTATCTAGGAACAATTTTTCAGATCTAAGATATAAGTGTTTTGGGAGCTAGAGGCAGGGTTATTGTGAGCTTTATCCAAAGGGAGGGAAGGAAGTTAAAATCCATAGATGACTTTGTAGAATCAAAATGGTAATACAAAATAAGAATCACAAAAAACCCTCTGTGCTATTCGGTGTCTTTTATTCTTCCATAATAATTTTTGGATTGCTTCTTCTATTTCATTTAAGAGTGAGATTGGGATATTGATAGGTATCACATTGAATTTGGATATAGCTTTTGGCAGTATTGCCATTTTCATGATGTTAATCCTCCCAATTCATGAGCATGGGAGGTTTCCCACTTCCTTAGTTCTGCTTTCTTTTTCTTTTTAAGGTTTTTAAAGTTTCCATCACAGAGGTCCTTCACCTCTTAAGTTAACTCCTAGGTATTTTATTTTTTTGTGCGGCTATTAAAAAGGGGTTGCTTTCCTAATTTCAGCCATACTCTTATTGTTATTGGAATACAGGAAAGTCATTGGTTTCCGAGGGTTAATTTTATACTCTGCTAGTTTGCCAAAATTTCTGATCAGCTCAAGTAACTTGGGAGTGGAGTCATGGAGTTCTTTAAATACAAGATCATGTCATCTGCAAAGAGGGAGAGTTTTAATTCATCTTTCTCTATTTGGATCCCCTTTCAGTTTGCATCTTCTCTTACTGCCCCAGCTAGCATTCTAATATTAAGTTGAAGAGGAGTGGAGAGAGTAGACATTTTTAATCTCATTCCTGTATTTATAAGAAATGGCTGTAACTTTTCACCATTAAGTATAATACTGGCTGTAGGTTTGTCAATCCTTAACAGAAAGAACAGTACTGGAACAATATGAATTCCAAATTTCAAACTCTACTAAAAAGCCATAGTAAAAGAACAGCTTGGTACTGACACAAGAATGGACCTGAGGACCAGTGGAATAAGACTGAAGACTCAGAAATGAATCCACTGACCTATAGCCACTTGCTCTTTCACAAGGGAGCTAAAAAAACAGAATGGAAGACAGACAGCCTTTTGAGTAAATGCTGTGGAAAAAATTGGTTAAACACCTGTAGAAAACTAAAGCTAGATTCTGTATATGTCACCCTGCATGAGAATCAACTCTGAATGGATCAAAGACCTCAAAATAAAAGAAGACACCAAGAAAACATTACATGAAGGAATAGGAATAAGATTCCGGGAAGATGGCGGAGGAGAAGCTGGAATCTGAACAAGCTCTCGCATAGAAAGAAGTTTTAGAGTTCCAGTGAACAGTCCTAAGCCAGAGAATCACACCAAGTGTGCCATCACAGGACAGAGAGTTAGACAAGAGAGGGGAAGCCAAGGAAACGCATCAGCTGCCGCTCTGGCGGCGGGGTCCCGGCAGCGACCCACGCCGCGGAGTCATACCTGAGACACAGAGAGTCGGGGACAAAGGAGCCAGACGCAGCGGACGAGCGGATTCTACTCAACACCAACAAGAACCGACAAGGAGCAAACATCTTCATCCTGCTGTTTGCAGACCAGAGACGACCCAGGATCCAAGACTCGGCGTGAGTACAAGCCCGACGTCCTCACTCCTCAGGGAGCAGAGGACGGAAAGCCACCCCTCCCCCCCCAGCACCGGTGATCTCCATCTTGGATACAGACAAAGCTCGGAGGAGCTGCTAGCTCCAGCTCAGGCCTTGGAATAAAACGAGTCATTTAGCAGGTCACAAGAACTTAACGGCGAAGTGACCTGCCAGACTCAGCTCCATCCAGGGAAAAGTCACCCAGCTCAGGCGCCAGCCATCGGAGTGCCTTGCCTCACTGGGTAACCAGAGCCAGAGGCTGCCCCTCCCTCTAGCAGCCACCACAATCAATTGAAAAACAGAAACCCTGAGAATGGCTCCAGGCTGGGCGCTGTGAGCTTTATCACAAAATAGCCCCAGGGAAAAGCTACTGTTTGTTGAAAGGCCTCAACTCTACCCAGAACCTAGCCCCATCACCACATCCCCCTCTTTTGTGACTCTCAAAGCAGACCACCCTCCCAGAAAACTAACCTGGGAGGGGGATCTCAAAATCTTGGGTAAAGCAGAGCATTTTTCTGCCTCTTCCAACCAACCGACTTAAAAAACCAATCAAGCCACAGGACCTCAAGCTGACCAGAGACTCCAACAAGAGACTGGTTGCAGACAAAAGGGAGATACAGGATTCTTCCCACTCCTTCCCCCCCCAAAAAAAAATCAAAAGACTTTTTTTCTTTTTTTTTTTCTTCTTCTTCTTCTTTTCTTTTTTTTGCTTGTTTTTTGTTTTTTGTTACCATATATATATATATATATATATGTATATATATATATATATATATACATATATATATATATATAAATTTTTTCCCTTCTAAAACTTTTATTAATCTTTAATTTTTGCCTCTTCTGAAAAAATAATTGTTTTCCAGTAACTTTTTTTTTTCTCATCTTATAATTTTTATTTTAGGAATACGTGAATGAGAGTTTTCCTTTCTTTTCTTGTCTTCTTTCTCTTTTTCTTTCTTTCTTAATTATCTTTTTGTTTTTTATCTAGCTCTACTGAACTTCTGATCTTTTCTTCTCCCTTTCCCATCCTTAAAGCTTTTCACATCTCCTCTATGTCCCTCCCCTTCTCTGAACATATTCCCATTCTTCTCTAAATAGACGGTCTTTTAACCTCTATAATAACATTAATTTTTACGTTTCTATTCTTTTTCTGGTCTCTCTTTATTCCCCTTTCCGTCTCTTCTTTTTCTCTCTCTCTCTACTTGCATCCTACCCAACCCATTTCCTGCACTGTGATTAGGACATAGTTAACTCTCCCTGTGCCTCCCCACACCAATCTATTCCTATTTTTTACCCACATCTCTCCCTAATCCTAATAATTTCTGGTTTTCCAAACTCTTTTCTGCGGTTCAAAGTCCTTTAACATATAGTCGTTTGATGTTGAATAGATGTATCTGTTGAACTAGATTGTATCTGTAGACTATTGACTGTACAAATACAAACTTTGGTTGATGGTTGCCTTAAGATAGTGTTCTAGCACAAAACTGGTGCAATCTTTATCTCAAATGGGCCGAGTAAGTCGGAAAAACACAAGAAAAATGGCAAATTCGGGTATCTCAATTCCCAACCTTGATAATCAGGGATTAGAACAGATAAAGGATAATCCAGAGGAGAGTTCCCAAATAGCTCTACAAACACTAATAGCAAACATGATAAATGAGAAGTTTGACAATGTACAAAGGACTCTGTATGAGCGTGATAGGGAGAGAGAGGAGGCATCCCAGAAGTTTATACAGGAATATCATAAGCGTGAGGAAGCTTCTCAAAAACTGCTACAGGATTTGCGTGAACAACTTGAGAATACTCAAAGAGAAAGGGAGGAATGGCGTGAGCAGGCAGAGAACACTCAAAGAGAACTGCAGGAATCCCACAGAAGGGAGGAAACTAATCAAAGAGTAATTCACGAATTAAGAGACCAGGTAGAGAATACACAAAGATCACTAAAGGCATTCATGGAATCCATTAACAAAGAGCTGAAGGAAGTCAGGGAGACCACAAAGGGAATGCTGAATGGAACCCAACAGAAGGAATGGGAGTCCAAAGAAACCATAACCAATCAACTAAGTGATTTGAGAACAAACACTGAACACCAAATTAAGGAAGTAATGAAATTCATACAAGACCTAAAACAGAGCTTCAACAAAGAACTTGAAGCCATCAAAGCTGACCAATTAGAAGGAAAAGAGATAAAAAAACAAAGTAGAGAGTCTTGACAGCAGGTTAGACCATGCAGAAGATCGAATCTCAGGGATTGAAGACAGCCTAGATATTATAGAGAAAGTACATACAACCATCCAAGACAAGTCCAAGAAATATGATAGGTCTATCCAACACCTGGAAGAAACCATCAGAAGGCCCAATCTAAGGATAATGGGTGTAGAGGAGCACCTAGAAACAGAAGTTAATGGTCTAGGAAATTTGTTTAACAGGATCCTAGCAGAGAACTTCCCAAACATACAAAAAGATAGCCCTATTCAGATACAAGAAGCTTTTAGAACCCCAAATAGACTAGACCAGAATAGGACATCCCACCGTCACATTATAATCCACACAGGATCAACCCAGACCAAGGAAAAGATCCTTAAAGCTGTCAAGGAGAAAAGGTTAATCACCTATAAAGGGAAACCAATTAGAATTACCTCAGATTTCTCAGCAGAGACAATCAAAGCAAGAAGAGCCTGGAATGACGTATGCCATGCCCTAAAAACAAACAACTATCAACCAAGAATACTGTACCCAGCTAAACTCTCCTTCATAACTGAAGGCCAAATAAAAACCTTCCATAGCAAAGAAAAATTGAAACAATACATCTCCACCAAACCAGCCCTGCAAAAGATTCTTAAAGATGTCCTACACATAGAAAACCAACAAGAACGCAACAAAGGCCAAGAAACTGCACCCAAACTGAGAATCCAAGAACCATAGGAAGAACCCAGTTTTCACAGCCCCCAAGAAGGTGGATAACATGGCAGGAAATCCCAAATAACTCTCAGTCCTATCTCTTAACGTTAACGGACTGAACTCTCCAATTAAGCGACATAGACTGTCTAGTTGGATTAAAAAACAAGACCCTTCTATCTGCTGCCTGCAGGAGTTACATCTTGCCCGCAAAAACAAACACATTTTCAAGGTTAAAGGCTGGAACAAAATCTACCAATCAAACGGCCCTCATAAACAGGCGGGAGTTGCAATCCTAATATCAGATAAAATAGACTTCAAATTAAAATTCGTGAGAAGAGATAAAGAAGGTCGCTACATACTAATTAAAGATCTCTACTTCAGGAGGATATTACAATTCTAAATATCTATTCGCCAAACAATGGAGCACCCAAATTTATCAAAGAAACACTACTTTCCCTCAAATCCCATATAGATCCAAAGACATTAATTGTTGGGGATTTTAACACACCACTCTCCCCACTAGATAGATCAACTCGGCAAAAACTCAACAGAGAAACCGCAGATCTAAACAGCTGCATAGATCAACTAGACTTAACAGACATTTACCGAACATTTCACCCAGCAGCATCCAAATACACGTTCTTATCAGCAGCACATGGAACGTTTTCTAAAATAGACCACATTTTAGGCCACAAAGCAAACTTGTCCAAATTCAGAAACATTGAAGTTATACCTTGCATTCTCTCTGACCACAAGGGAATAAAATTAGAACTCAACACCAAAAGCCACCAAAGAAAGTCCGGTATCACATGGAGGCTGAACAACACACTGCTGAATCATGAGTGGGTCATGGAAGAGATTAGAAAGGAAATTCAAATGTTCATGCTATTCAACAAAAATGAACACACAAATTACCAGCTCCTCTGGGACACAGCAAAGGCAGTACTCAGAGGCAAGTTTAGAGCTCTGAGCTCCTACATCAACAAATTGGAGAGATCGGAAACTAACAATTTAATGACACACCTAAACCTCCTTGAAAAAGAGCAGCAAGATAAACCCCAATCCAGTAGACGGAAAGAAATAATCAAAATTAAATCAGAAATAAATGAATTAGAATCCAAAAAACTATAGAAAGTATCAACAAAACAAAGAGTTGGTTCTTCGAAAAACTTAACAAAATTGACAGACCCTTAGCAAACCTTATCAGAAAAAGGAGAGAACACACCCAAATTAATAAACTCAGAGATGAGAATGGAAACATCACCACGGAAACAACCAAGATTCAGAACATTATAAGGGAATACTTCTCAAAACTTTATGCTAATAAGTTTGAGAACTTGACAGAAATGGACCTTTTCCTAGCAAATATTGACATGCCAAAACTAAACCAAGATGAGTTAAACCAGCTTAACAGGCCCTTATCAAGCATTGAAATAGAAACAGCAATAAGAGACCTCCCAGCTAAGAAAAGTCCAGGACCAGATGGTTTTACAGCGGAATTTTACAAGGCCTTCAAAGCAGAGATCACACCAATACTCCTCCAAGTCTTCAATGAAATTGAAAGAGAAAGCTCACTACCGAACACATTCTATGAAGCCATCATAACCCTCATCCCAAACCCAGGCAGGGACTCATCAAAGAAAGAGAACTATAGACCCATTTCTTTGATGAACATTGATGCAAAACTTCTCAACAAAATTTTGGCCAATCGACTTCAACAATTCATCCAAAAAATCATACACCATGATCAAACAGGATTCATTTCAGGGATGCAAAGCTGGTTCAATATACGCAAATCAATTAATATTATTCATCACATCAACAGGAGCAAGAATAAGAACCACATGGTTATCTCAATAGATTCAGAAAAAGCATTTGACAAGATCAAACACCCCTTTATGATGAAGGTTCTGGAAAAATTAGGAATCCATGGAACATTCCTCAATACAATAAAGGCTGTATATGACAAACCTACAGCCAGCATTATACTCAATGGTGAAAAACTAAAGCCATTTCCTCTTAACTCAGGAACAAGACAAGGATGCCCACTCTCTCCACTTCTCTTCAATCTAGTATTAGAATGCCTAGCTACAGCAATAAGAAAAGATGCAGACATAAAGGGGATCCAAATAGGGAAAGAAGAAATAAAACTCTCCCTCTTTGCAGATGACATGATCTTGTATTTAAAGAATCCCATAGACTCCACTCCCAAATTACTCAAGCTGATTCAAAACTTTGGCGAAGTAGCAGGTTATAAAATTAACCCCCCAAAATCAATGGCTTTTCTATATGCCAACAAGGAGAAAAGTGTGGCTGAAATTAGGAAACAACTTCAATTGTAATAGCCCCACAAAAAATAAAATACCTAGGAATTAACTTAACCACAGAAGTGAAGGACCACTATGATGAAAACTTTAAAATCTTGAAAAAGGAAATCAACACAGAACTTAAAAAATGGCAAAACCTCCCATGCTCCTGGATTGGCAAGATTAACATCGTGAAAATGGCAATACTTCCCAAGGCTATCTACAAATTCAACGCGATACCTATCAAAATTCCACCCTCATTGTTCAAGGAAATAGAGGAGGCAATCCAAAAATTCATATGGAACAATAAAAGACCCCGAATAGCAAAAACGCTCCTCAACTGAAAGAACACTGCTGGAGGAATATCAATACCAAATTTCAAACTCTCCTATAAAGACATAGTAATCAAAACAGCTTGGTATTGGCATAAGAACAGACCTCAGGACCAATGGAATAGAATTGAAAACCCAGAAATGAACCTACAGACCTATAGCCATCTAATCTTCGATAAGGAAGCTAAAACAATAGAATGGAAGAAAGACAGCCTCTTCAGTAAATGGTGCTGGCAAAATTGGTTAACTACATGTAGAAAACTAAAGCTAGATCCTTATATATCACCCTGCACCAGAATCAACTCCAAATGGATCAAAGACCTTGAACTCAAAGCAGACACTCTGAAAACATTACAGGATGGAATAGGAGAAACACTAGGTCTCCTTGGCTCAGGCCGAAATTTTCTGAATAGAGACCCGGAAGCACAACAAATCAAAGAAAGTTTGGACAAATGGGATTGCATAAGATTGCCGAGCTTCTGCAGGGCAAATGACATAGCTGGCAAGATCAATAGAAAGCCCACTGATTGGGAGAAGATCTTTACTAGCCATACAACGGACAAGGGTCTCATATCTAAAATATACTTGTAACTCAAAAAATTAAACCACCCAACAACAAATCCTCAAAGAAACAACTGCCCAATAAATAAGTGGGCGAAAGACTTAAAGAGAAGCTTCTCTGAAGAAGAAAGAAGGATGGCCAATAGACACATGAAGAAATGTTCAACATCCCTAGCCATAAAAGAAATGCAAATCAAAACAACATTGAGATATCTCCTCACTCCAGTTAGAACAGCAAAAATCAAGAACTCTAACAACAACAGATGCTGGAGGGGATGTGGACAGAAAGGAACCTTACTTCATTGTTGGTGGGAATGTAAACTTGTTCAACCACTTTGGAAAGCAGTATGGAGGTTCCTCAAAAGACTTCACATAGATCTCTCCTATGATCCAGCAATCCCACTTTTGGGCATTTATCCAAATGTTTACAAACAAGACCACACTAAAGCTACCAGCACAACTATGTTTATTGCAGCATTATTTACCATAGCTAAGATATGGAACCAACCCAGATGCCCCTCAGTAGATGAATGGATCAAGAAAATGTGGTATATATACACAATGGAATTCTATGCCTCCATCAGAAAGAATGACATTTCCCCATTTGTTAGGAAATGGAAAGGTTTGGAAAAAATTATATTAAGTGAAGTAAGCCAGGCCCAAAGAAGCATAGGTCCCATGGTTTCCCTTATTTGCAATATCTAGTATAGGTATGAGTCAAGCGGAAAAGCTCAGATAATGTGATGTTAGGAAAATGAACCCTTAACTATGTATTTTAATGTTTTCGTTTCTTTCATGCATGTGTTTCTAACGCATTTATAAGATTATTTCTTTGTTGCTTTGTATGTCCCTCCCCCACAGTGTAACCCCCGCTTTCACTATATTTGATGTCAGTATAACATGTGGAGGAGATGGGGACAAACAAGTCGTTTAAAGATTCAGGTGGACCTGTTGCAACAATGAGAATTACAAAAT
The DNA here is from genome assembly GCF_024711535.1 of Dipodomys merriami. NCBI lineage: Eukaryota > Metazoa > Chordata > Mammalia > Rodentia > Heteromyidae > Dipodomys > Dipodomys merriami. Next base: position 637,895 of record NW_027206038.1, read on the forward strand.
GTCATGTCAAAACCAGCTTTACAATGTCGGTGTGTGGGGGGGAGGGGGGTATAAGTGGTTGGGGGGAGGGGGGTAAAATTGGGTGGGGGTGGGGGGAGGCGGGGAAGGGAAGTGAAGTGTAAACAAAGGAGGAGGCTGCAATGCTTGGTAAGAAATGTATGCATTATCCTGCCCATGTAATTGTAGCCCCTCTGTACAGTGTGTTCTCAAATAAAATAAAATACAATTAAAAAAAAAGGAATAGGAATAAATCTAGGGTTTTTTTTTTTTAGCACAGACAGAAATTTTCTTAATAGAGAGCCAGAAACAAAAGAAATCAAAGGAAGTTTGGACAAATGGGATTGCATGAAACATCAGTTCTTCTGCATGGCAAAGGTCATAGCTAGCAAGATCAATAGAAAGCTCACATACTTGGAGAAGATCTTCTCGACACAAGGTCTTATATCTAAAATATACTTAGGACTCAAAAAAAATCCCCCAACAATAAATCTACTCAGTAACTAAGTGGGCTAAATACTTAAAGAGAGACTTCTCTGAAGAGGAAATAAAAATGGCCATTAGACACATAAAGAAATGCTCAACTTTTCTTGCCATAAAAGAAATGCAAATCAAGACAACATTGAGATTGCACCTCACTCTAGTTAGAATGGCAATAATCAAGAAATGTAATAACAACAGATGTTGGAGGGGATGTGGTTAAAAGGGAACCCTACTGCATTGTTGGTGGGATTGTAAACTTGTTTAACCACTTCGGAAAGCAGTATGGAAGTTGTTCAAAAGAATCCGTGTAGAGCTCCCCTATGATCCAGCAATCTCACTTTAGGGCATTTACCCAAATGATCACAAACAAGGTCATACCAAAGCTGCCAGCGCAACCATGTTTTTTGCAGAATTAATCACCATAGCTATGATATGGAATCAACTCTGATGCTCCTCAGTAGATGAATGGATCAAGAAAATGTGATATATATCTATATATACGTATATAGATATAGACATACACACGCAACTGAATTCTATGCCTCCATTAGAAAGAATGCCATTACCCCATTTGTTAGGAAATGGAAAGACTTGGTAAAAATTAAATTAAGTGAAGTAAGCCAGGCCCAAAGAAACATAGGTCCATGGTTTCCCTTGTTTGCAAGGACTAGTACATGTCTAGGACAAGCAGAGAAGATCAAAGGCTATGTACATATGACCATATAAAATGATGTTAAGCGAAATGTACCCCAAGTCAGAGACAGAGTGGTTTTTTCTTTCTTGCTTTTGTTTTTAATATAATGTACTATGTGATTCTTTTGTAGGTTCATCCCCCCCATGATATAATCCCTGTTTTCACTGTATTTGATCAAGTGTTCTGCATTTTGTATATACATTTTTGTAATTTGGGGAGTGGAAGGGATATAGCAGAATGCTTAAATGGGGATGCAGGTTGACCTATTGTGATGATGAGATGTAGAGGACACTGTGTCAAAAATGAATTTACAGTGTTGGGCAGGGGTCAAGAAGGGAGGAGTTGGGGAGGTGGGGAGGGAAGGGCTAGGGGAAAAACAAAGGAGGAGGTAACAATGCTCGATAGGAAATGAACTCATTACCCTACTCATGTAACTGTAAACCCTCTGTGCAGTAATTTTACAATAAAAAATATAAAAAAATCTCTGCCTGGTGTAGATTTCCAATGCTGCCCTCGGCATTGCATTTTTTGCCTTTTTTGGCTGTGGTTAGGTCTGCCTGTCCAGTGGATCAGTAGTCTTCAAGGCATCTTGGTCCTGAAGTGGACTTGAATTATCCATTGGTTGTTGGAACCAGGCCAAGGACAGGACAAAACCACTTCCAGGGCCTGGCTTCTTCATTCCCCATGCAACTAGGATTGCAAGCAGTATTTCTCTGAATTTGTGCCCAGAAAAATCACTGAACCAAAAGGCAAAGTCACCAAACACCTCCCCTCCTCCCCCCATCCCCTTCTTTCTCCCTCCTTGGGAAAATACAAAATAATTTTGCAGGTTTTATTAAACACACAAATTGCCCACCACCTCCCCTGGTAAACTAGGTTTTAAGTCACTAAGTCATGTAAACAGATAATGCCCCATTCATTATTCTGGACAACATCTTCAGGTTGTTGGATGCTTTAATTTGTTGTTGGTGGTGGTGGTGGTAGGGGGGCCTGAACTCTGGGTCTGGGTGCTGATCCTGATATGTTCAGCTCAAGGCTAGTGCTCTATCACTTGAGCCATAGTGCCATTTCCACTTTTTTCTGCTTGTGTGGTGCTGAGGAATTGAACCCAGGACCTCATGCATGCAAGACAAACACTCTACCACTGAGTCTCCTTCCCAGGCCTAATGCTTTAATTCTTTAAAATTTCTTCTTGTCAGTCATGAGGTTTGAACTCAGGACCTGGGTGTCAACATATCCCTACTTTCTTCAGATCAAGGAAAGCCCTGACCGCTTGAGCCACAGTGCCACTTCCTGTTTCTAGACAAGGATCTCTCAGACTTTCCTGCCAGGGTTTGCTTTAAGCAGCAAATTTTTAAATTATATTTCTTCTACGTGTTTATTGGAACATTACAGTTTTTCTGAAATTTAAAGTTTTCTATAAACCTTTGTCTTCAAGTAATCCAACAGCATTAAATATTACATTTAGAAGCTATCCTATAGCACATCAATTTTGACATTATTATGGTAAGATGAAAATCTTATTCTTTGTAGAAAAATCCCATTAAAGTCTAAATGGGAAATATGCTAATTTCAGCAATCTTGAATCTCCTTCCTCTTTTTTTTTCTCTCCAGTATCTTTTCTTGTTTTGGAACAAGTGTCATGGACTGTCCAACCATTTAAAAGGAAGCTTAGTCCATTAATTTTATAGAAAAGGAATGCAGCCTGCCTGCATGTGAAGGCAACTTTGAGTATAATGTTAATCTGATAATTCACATCATTGAATTTTCAAAGTTGTTTTGATAAATTTTTGTTAAACCATTCGTTAAAGAGGTTCCAAATAGCAATAATAAAAACCAATGTTTTGCTTTCTAAGATGGTTTTAAAAGCTAGTAATTCAACAAACACATTCTATCCTTCCACGATTCCATGGTGAATAATTTCTCTTTTATAATTGCCCTTACCACTGACTCCCTCCCTTCAATCTTGCAGCTTTATTCAGTTTTATTGTTACAGCTTTCATTTTGGTACTAGCATCCATAATCTCCTTGTAGTATTTGACAATGAGATTTCATTTGTTGTTAGAGAGCTCAATTTATATTTATTTATATTTCCAAAGGCTGCCTCTTGAGCATATCATAGAGCATAAAATCTTGAATATCATTAACGTGATCTTATACAACTATTCCATAAATTAATATAAGTACCACATAAATGTGCATTTTCATATAATTTTTAAAATGCAAAGTAGTTACATATATATGTCAAAAATAATTCAGACCACTAGTAGAAGACACTAAGCTAAACCTTTTGCATCTTCATCAATATTCTTTGTAAAATTTTCTTTCACCTTAGAGCCTTCTTTTCCTAGCAAGAAGTTATAAGTGATGTCCTTGGATTTTAGTGACCTCTGAGTAACCTCTTTTCTTTCCACCACCAGTTAGTCCCTCATGTTAAATACCTGAGGAATAACTTGGCCCAATGTGCCTGCAAGAGGAGTACCCAAGTCGACTGTCTGTGCCCAATCTACCCTTTGTTTGGGAATGGGGTATCAGAGAGAGGGGTGTCAGGGATCAGGTAGCTGGAACCATGGTGTTATGAATTATGGGTAGCAGAAAAGAGTAGTAGAGACTAGGATACCAGGGAAAGGGTAACTGTGACTGTAATTGCTGAGTTGCAGTGTCAGGAAATTGGGTAGCAGCTACAGCTTTGCAGGGGTTGGGCTAGCTAATACAGGCATCCAGAACTGTTTAGTAGGGACAAGGAAGCATAGACAAAGTGAAAGAGCAAAAGTTGTGAGGGATTGTGGGGCACAATCAGGGTAAAAAGGTCATGAGTGTGCAAACTGGGTAGCCAGTACTATGGTAGAAGCAATTTTCATGGTGGACTGATGTGGAGCAGAGCTCTGGGTTTGCCTCTCCAGTTTTGGCTGTTAGATCTTTAGGGAAACTACCTCTAGCAACTATTATCAGCTTGTTGTGTTCAGGCACGTGCCATCTATAAATGTCTACTCCAAGTAGATTGCATTCTTTGACACCAGTTATAGGATCTTTGCTCTAAGCATCCTGAGAGACCACACTCCACAATGCTGCAGAACAGGCTCCACATAGTGAGCTGCAATCACCTCATACAACTCTTGCTGCTCCTCTCCAATGTCAATTATGATAGCAAGGGATCTGAGATGTGCTCAGCAGCAGTGCTCTGGGAAGCTACCAATTCTTACTCTGGCATTCTGGGAGCTCCCTAGCAATGGGAAAGAGCACTTGCTGTGGCTCTTCCAACTTCTCTCTGTGGCTCTGGACAGCCAGACTCTTGTACCTCAGATGGGTTACTTTGATGTCCAGGTGGCCTCAAACTTGCTCTATCTTCTCTCTCTAAGTGCTCTTCAGCTTCAGCTTCAGCTGCCTCTCCTTTTCCCTCCAGGTAGCTCACTTCATCCCCACATCCTTTGAATTCTGCTTCATATCACACCAAGGCCTTCCACTTTCTCATTTACCTCTGTAGCTGTGAATCTGGCACAACAAGCTATATGTAACTTCTGTATCTGTTTATCAAGATTTGAGTTGGAATCCAAGGTGGTACTAGCTCACTGAGAACATGGGAAGCATCTTAAATACTCCCATGCCATTCACTGCTCATTGAGAAAGATGCAATTGTGTTGTGGTCAGTCTCTCCTTCTCCATTTCTGGCTCAGCAGAATAAAGTGAATTCACAATGGAGCTACCAGACAGCTGCTATGTCAGAAAGTGACCCAACGAAAGATAATTTTGCGAGGGGATACTTATCAAATGTAGTAGGATGAATGCACATATTTATAGGACACTACTAAGGGCTTTCATCTGACTAGTTATGTTATGTCCAAAATGGCAGACCAATCTTAGGCTCTCGCCTAGATCTTCCTGTTCTGAAGGCCCTGAAGACTCCTACATACAACTCAGACTTAATGACATGGGTAAATAAAACAGTAGGTGAGAGCCGGGCACTGGTGGCCCACGCCTGTAATCCTAGCTACTCAGGAGGCTGAGATCTGAGGATCGCGGTTCAAAGCCAGCCTGGGCAGGAGAGACCATGAGACTCCTATCTCCAATTAATCACCGGAAAACCGGAAGTGGCACTGTAGCTCAAGTGGTAGAGCGCTCTCCTTGAGCTGAAGAGCTGAGGGAGAGCGCCCAGGCCCAGAGTTCAAGCCCCACGACCGACAAAAAAACAAAAACAAAAACAAAAACAGTAGGTGAGTATGGATTAGTATTCTGAAGGTATGCTAAGTTGTTGTCTTGTCATGACTACCATGAAATCAATGTCCTTTCTCTGACCTTCACCATAGTTCTTTATTTGGCAAAATTGGCAAGTTTCTTAGTGTGCCACTTTCTCCTGTTAGTTCAGTGCACAGGTTAAAACTGAAGAATTAGAAAAATTAGGGCTGAGTCCATTTTACAATTTGCTAATTTGCTAACTGCTGATTCTGCTTATGTAAACTTGCTTACGCTGGCACTGACCCTTCCCTTCCCAAAAATGAGTTAACAAGTTTCAGGGACCAGATGTCGGCCCTAGGACAAGGTCAGTGGTCATAGATAAAGAACAGACAGTACGTGTTCCTCAGTTCCCATTTAGAAATTCCCCAGACAGGACCTTGAGATAACGACCACCTGGCAAGACCACAAGCTAAACCAAATGTCAACCAATCATAGGCCTGTAACCATGTAAACCCCCCTTAAACCAACCATGGGCCAGTCATTTTACAAAATTTCCCACGTGGCAAAGTGATTGTTGGCGTATATGATGACCTTTAAATGAACCAATCATGGGATGCTTTGTGTTATGCGTTAATCTTGTGGTTTTTGCCCTTAAAAAAGGGCTTGTAACCACTTCTCGGGGCTCCCTGTCTGCTCGGGCCAGAGAGTCCGTTTGTGCAAACGTCAAATAAACTCCTCTTGCTTATTGCATGTCCCGGCCTGGAGTCTGAGTTTCTGGGGCGCCCTCCCGTTGATGAAAGTATCCCAGGAGTCTGGGGTCTTTCAAAAACATTAAGCATGCCAAACCATGGGTTTCCATTGTCCTAGTAGAAGTTTTGCATTCTAGGATCTTCCTTCTAGGTAAGTCTATTCTTGGGCCCTCATATGCATATACTCACAGAAGTGAATGTCTCACAAACCATGGAACATAGTTGGCCAATGATGATTAGCTCACACAGAGACTCAAGAAGTTTGGTTCTGTAGCCTTTCTGAGAGGCCTTGGACTAGGTACTGTGGGCAACATTGACAGTAATTCCTCAGAGCAATACCACTGGCAGCAAGTGAGCCCTGACTACTACTTAGCCCTTACTTGTTCTCCCTCGGGTATGAACACATGAACAAACCCAGTTTAGCTTATTGCACAGTGTCCTCATCAATGAAATCATTTTGAGCCTAGGAGAAACTCTCCATTTGAAAAGCAGTACACATAAGAAGCAGATGATGGCCCACACTCAAATGCTTCAGGAGAACAGAGTGTAAGGGTGTCTACACAGTTGGGAAATAGGATTCTGAGGGGTAGGAAGGGATGATTTTAGATAGCAAACTTAGAAGTAATTATACGAATTCCTAACCTAACTTTCTTCTGCCCCTCAGATTCAATTCAGGAAGTGGTGGAATGTTTATAATCACAAAGTGGAGTTTTTAATCCCAGGCCCAAACTTTAGGTGTTCTTGTTACGTCTTCACACCTGCCACTGATGTAAACAGTCAGAAGGGCAAAGGGGAAGGGACCCCCTGCACAGGAATATAAATGGAGCTTACAAGCCACTGCAATCTCTGACTTTCTATGTTGAAGGTAAGATAAAAGGCAGTTGAGTTTCTAAGAACTCAGTTTCTAGGCTACATGGCTCCTTCAGAACTTCTTTCCCTCCTCCTGTGTTTTGAGAGCAACAGTTAGTACAGTACTTCTGTCTCTTAGGGGCAATCTTTCTCTTCACACAATGCTTAAAGTAGACAATAGGTGGAAGCTGCCATTAAATAAAAAAAGTATGAAATCAGGCTGGGAAGATGGCTCAGTGGTAGAGCGCTTGCCTTGCATGCATGAGGCCCTGGGTTCAATTACTCAGCACCACATAAGCAAAAAGAAAAAAGCCGGAAGTGGCGCTGTGGCTCAAGTGGTAGAGTACGAGCCTTGAGTTGAAGAGCTGAGGGACAGTGCCCAGGCCCAGAATTCAGGCCCCAGGACCGGACCGTGCCCCTCCCCAAAAAAGTATGAAATAGCACACAGTGAGTGCTTCCCCTGAATTCCTGGACCTAACAATCTCTCATTTCTGCAAGGCAAGCACTCTACCACTGAGCCACCTTCCCAGCCCCCAATTTCTCATTTCTGAAGAAAAAATGATTATGGGTGAGTACTAACAGCCTCCATTGCATGGTGAGCTTAGAACACTTTTCCCAAGGCAGGTTCTGTCCAGGTATTAGGATGGATGAGATCTACTGGATCAATGAACTTACAGACAATGCAAGACAGAAAAGTCTAAGAGACTGAGTCTCAAAAGAAGAAACTGGACCAAGGAGAGAAAACTTATCATTGCTGGAAATGGAGAAATTCAGAGACTGTTTCTCTGAATACAGACAGGGTAAAATTATAACAAAGTTCTAAGTTGTGGCTCATTAGTAGAAACTATCAAGTCAACCTCATTAAAGCTAAAAATAAAACTTATAAAAATAAAAAAACTATTTGGATTTCAGTACTAACATCTATTTTAAGATGTGTGTGTGTGTGTGTGTGTGTGTGTGTGTGTGTGTGTGTGTGTGTGTGGAGTCTGAGTTTATGTATGGGACAGCATTGGTTCTTAAAAATCACAATATTGACGCTGTCCTTTAGGTTTCCAATTGAAGTCTGGTGGTGTTCTAGCTCTACCAGTTGAAACACACAATTCTCAATTTCTTCTGATTAACTGCAGATAAACATGTAATGGATATGTCAAGCTGGGTTGGTTTCAGTTCTACTCTGTCGATATTATGTTCACAATGAACTATACCACTGTGGACAGGGACAGGAGGGAAAATCAGAGACAGAGAGCAAATGAAGGGATGAGATTGTCAAACCAGAAATGAACTCAATACCTAATTTACAAAATTAAAAATCTAGGTTGATGATTCTCTCCTCCAGGTTTTGTAGGTGCCCTTAAGGCCCATCGATGGAGATTTTGAAGGTTAACTTATATGATAATTAATATAGAGCCAGAATCTCTTAAGAAATTTTATGAAAAGCATTTCATTCTTAGTACTGGTTTCTCTTTGAGTGGTGATTCTATATGTTGTTGGCAGAGCTAATTCTTTTTCTTCTTGTCTTTAGTACTTGTCAGGTGTTGAAATCCTTCTTAAAGCTTTGCAACAGAAGTCTGCTATATCTTGGCACCCTGCCCCTAACTAAAATGGTAATCAACGTTTGAAATTAATGTACTTGATATGAGTTTTATTTATTTATTTAATTTGTTTTTGGTGGTGAACTCTGGGCCTGGTCGCTGTCCTTCAGCCCTTCAGCTCAAGATTAGTGCTCTACCACTTGAGCCTCAGTACCTCTTCTAGCTTTTCTGCTTAGGTGGTGCTGCAGAATCAAACCCAGGGTCTCGTGCATTCAAGATAAGCTGTCTACCACCAATCCACCTTTTCAGCCCTTAGGAGTGGTATTTTTGTGCACGGATCTATCAAGCAAATCTATTTACCAAATGTGTTTATTTGCCACTATACATATTCAAAATTATGAATTATCTGATATTTTAATGAATAAAACTGTTATCATTGTTACCAGAAATTGTTTGTCTCCTCATGCTGTAAACATGGAGGAGGCATTTTAAACTAAAACTACAAAATAAATTTTAAGATCTTGGTGTTAACAAATGTGTCCAGGTGTTGTTACATTAAACAGAGAATTCAAAATGGTTTTTCTTCATGAATACAGAGATCAAAGTTCTTATAATATTTTTTTCAAAATGCAAATTAAAGGGAAAATCAGTCAGGAGGTAAAATTTATATTGAATGTAAATTTTTAAAGAGGAAAAGAAGATCCTAGATGGCAGACTAAAGACAAAGCAACATCAGGGCCCTATATGCTCAATACTAAATAAGAAGCTTTAATTGAAAAATTCAGCTGGAATGTGAGCATCAGGCAAAGGCAAGCAATCAGAGCCTACCACCAACAAAGAAACACCATAATGTATATCTCAGAAAAAGGAAACAAGTTCAGACCAGGGCTCAACATCCTTATCCTTGATTTCAATGATACACATACACCCCCCCTACACACACACAGAAACACTCACTCACACACACACACACACACACACACACACACACAAACACACACACACACACACACAAGAATGTATGCAACAGCTCAACCTACTCACATCCATTCAACATGAATCAAAGATCTTCCTGTAATATTTGAAACTTTAAAAGTTTCAAGTCTTGTAAATAATTGATAACAGATGCATAAGCAATTTTTTTTGAATAGCATCTGCTATGAAAATGAGAGTTCATGATTGTTATAACTACTTAAACATCTCTGAATCTCAAAAGAATTAAACTAGAGACAATCCGAATTTGGGGACTATATTTCTACCAGCTCTTCTGCAAAGGCTTAATAAGAAGTTATGAAATCTAAACTTAAATACCAAATCAATACAATTAATAATTGTGTAAGTGAAGTGAAAGACACTGATCAGAGACCTATGCTGTCTCCAGTTCTCAGCCAGCTGCACACTGTGGCACCTTTGATTCTGCAGGGCCTGGCCCACAGTTGTATCCCCAGAGCAGTGATCCTGCTGGGGTTGGGGCTGGGAGATTTGTGGAGAGGAGGGGTGGCCACGGGGGAGGCCAAGCTGGGATTGGGGATGGTGGTGGTAGGGAGAGGATGGGAGGCCCTGGCAGAGGCTGGTGAAGGGAGGAAGGAGGCAGTAGCCCGGTGGCTCAGGAAGCAGCAACTGCAAAGGCAGCTGGGTTCTGGGGAGTGTCTGTGAGGTGCAGAGTTTGGCCCCTGGGGTCTGGTGGCTGGGTGAGGAGAGGAAGGAGTCTCAAATCCCACCTAAACAGACAATGAGAAATGAGACAACCAGTGGCTGAAGAATTACAAGAAGAAAGGCAGGGACTTGGGACTTGTAGGTAAACTCTGGGGGCGGGGAGGACAGCAGTGTTGGACAAGTGGTAGTCATGCCTCTCTGGAGGCTGTGGGCTTGGCCTCACTCTTGCCTTGAAGCAGGCACCGTATAATTCTGCCTGGAATCTTTAATAGTAGCTTAGTTTAACCTTAAAGTCTAATTTATTTGCTTTGCTTTTTTTTTTTTTTTTTTTTGCTTACAGTAATAGAAGAATTGGTGGGACAATCTGAAAGGATCTCTGGCTTCTTATTTTCTCATCACCCTGAGCTACAACCTGTGTGCTACCAGCTTAGATGATGGGACTTTGAAATTCTGGAAAGCAGATGCACATCATAAGGCCCCATGGCTTTGGGATTTCTCACATTCTTTTTAAAATGTAATTGTTACTAAGGTGTGTACAGTGATTTCACAATTCATGTAATGTGTACACTTGTCTTGTAGACAATGCCATCCTTTCCTGAGCTTTTTCCCAGTTTCTGTTTTTTTTGTTGTTGTTGTTGATTGTTTTTGTTTTTGTTCCTGACCTTCAGCTTGAACTCAGGATTGGGTGTTGCCCCTGAGTTTTTTGTAATCAAGGCTACTTTACCTCTGGAGCCCCAGCTCCTTTTATGGCTTTTTGGTTGTTAATTGGAGAGAAGAGTCTCCTGAGTAGCTAGTATTCTAGGCCTGAGTCCCCAGTGTCCAGCTACTAAAGTGTTGGTTTCATCCTTCCCTGTTTGTGTTACAACTTTCCTTAGCTCTTGGCACTAATACTACATATTGCTTGGCTCAAATCTGAATAAGTGGAACATGCTGTATTTTGAGGAAGGCAGGAATAGGAAACTGTAGGCCATAGGGACATATAAGCTAAACAAATCATTGGGAACATGGCATAAAGACAAATAAGTTTATTGCCAGTTGACTGTGTCATGTCTTTACTGTTAATTCTGCATGGCCTGTGGATGATGTTATACGTATCCAAATGGTCATTGGCAGAAATAAGGTTTCTCATCCTGTTCTATAAACAAAACAAAAACCAACCAAAAAATACTACCTATGAGTCCAGCAATTTCCTCTAATTAGAGATCAGTATGCCCTAGTTTATGAAAAAATATCCATTATTCAAGTGCTGCTACTTTTTCTAACCACAAATATAATGAAATATGTAGTTGTCTGTAGAATTGCGTATGAACACCATCATTTTAATTCACAAAAAATTCAGACATTTAAATGTTTATTTATCTATTTTTTGTCAGATGTGGGGCTTGAACTCAGTGCCTGGGCACTGTCTGTGAGACTCTGTGCTCAACATAGTTAGCACTCTACCAATTGAGCCACAGAGACACTTCTGACTTCTGAGTTGTTAATTGGAGGTAAGAGTCTTATGGGTTTTTTTCTTCCTGAGCTGACTTAGAACTGTGATCCTCAGATCTCAGCATCCTGAGTAGCTGGGATTACAGGAATGAGCCACTGGCACCTGGCTTCAATAGTCATTTTTAAAATGATGAACTGCTTGGTGCCTCTGGCTCACATATATAATCCTAGCTATAGTTAGGATTACAGGTATGAGAAACAAACACTAGGTGTGTGTTGTTCATGATGGTTTATATTGGCATGTTTTGATATTGTTTGTTTCTTATACTACATTGCTCTTATTTTTATTTTCACCTAGGTGGGGGTGATAGGTACTAGCCAGTGTTGAACCTTCTTTGGTTGAGATGGAGCCATGTGGAAGTTCTTGCCTATGGCATGAAATTGAAATCCTCCAGCTCTCAGCTCCCAATGAACCTGGGATGATAGATGTATTCCATCACGCAGAGCCAGTGGTTGGGGAGCATTGCAGAAAAAACTACACTGGTCTTGAACTGATGTCCCAAATAGCTAGCTTTACAGGCATATGCCTTCAAAACCTTGTTGTATTCAATTTCACTTTGAAGTAGTGTTTGTACATACTTAGAGAGTACAATGATAACACACTACATGTTTAATATATAGAAGTCAATACAATTAGCAGGTTAATCTCCTAAAACATTGAAGCTAATGTATTTTGGTAACCTCCTGACTGTGCTAGTTATTTTAGAATATACCATAAACATGAATACAATGATGATGTGAACTAGAAGATTGAAAGTTTATAGAGATTGAGACAAGTTAGACTATGTGTAGTAAATATATATTTATCCATTGCTGCTCTGAAGTACATTATCATATATTCACTGTGACAATACCATCATATATTCACCATGACAATAATTTTCTTGCAGTGTAGAATTTTCCATTTCATAATCTGCCATCTTTTATCTTTTTTACATTCTCCTTATAAGTATGAATGCTTTCTTGTTTCTTATAATGTTTTGAAATTATTTTAAGATGGAATTAAAATTCGTTGAGTCTACTGTAATTATCTCATTTTGTTTGGTTTTGTGATGCTAAACATTAAGACCAAGGGTGCCTGAAAGTGATGCCAGCAGACTATATCACTAAATTTTATTCTAATTACCTCTTATTATTGTATTTTGATATAGGGTTTTATTGTTGCTGTTTAATAATATAGAGTGTGGTGAAGGTGGACTGAAACTTGCAACCCCACTGCCTCCAATAACAATGCTTTCTTACTAGGATCTGGAAGCACATAATTATCACTCTAGCTAACAGGAGGTTGAGACCTGAGATTTACTTCAGACAGCCTGAACAGGGAATTTTATGAGTCTCTCCTCTCCAGTTCAGTACAGAAAACTTGCAGTGAAACTGTAGCACAATTGGTAGGGCACTACACGCAAGGAAAAAACACTCGGGATTGTCATATAGCCCCTGAGAACAAGCCCTAAAACACACATATGCACAGACACACATTCACCCACATACACACACACTCTCACACACATGTACACAAACAAAATTGCAGGCAATGTTGTACCTTAAATTCTTATCCAGGGGTTGGACAACAGTCCACTTATTTGTGAAGGTTTTCCTTGATTATTTTGAAGGAGGAGGATAGTTCATGGGACACAGATGACAAGACTTTAGTGAGGAATACTTTATAAATGACTAGCTTATAAAAAGAACAGGAGCACAGCTTTTATCTTTAAATAGTACATTCCTTCAACTATAGTATTTTTAAATAATAATCATTGAATTATGAGAAGACAATGCAGCACCTCTTCCCTTCTCCCCTTCCCCTCTGTCATAAAATATGACAAAATTATCAAAAATAGTCTTTTATCTTACAAGAATGAACACTTGTAAAAATGTCTGACTATATGTGTAATGTTTGTTTTTCAATACTTGTTTGATTTTCCCACCTCTAAGTACTTGCCTTTTTCCCAGATGACAGCACACAGGGGCATCAAGAGCAAACAGATTAGGAAACAAAAACCTTACAATGTCCTAGGAAGTAGATGTCAAAAATAGATGCAAGAAGCACATGACAGGCTGAGAGGGCCATGAGACCCAAAATGATTTGTGCATTATGAGAGAAATAGTGACAAATACGGCTTGGATCTGACCTAGGAAGGGCTCCTTGAGGCTGAGACCATGCCTGTATCTAGGCTTAGCTGAGGATGTTGGGAATTGACAATGTCCACATGTGGATATAGTGATGTGAGAGGGGAGATTTCAGTCTCCAGTTTGTCTTTGGGATGGTCTTATGTGACCAAACAGCTTAGATCATTGGGCTCTGAGAAATGACACTACCTACCTCACAATGGAATAGAATATAGAACTATGAGAGCCAAGCAACTGTAACTGACATTCAGCTCAAGCCAGCTCACTTGGCCTGTGGTGCAGGAACAAGAAAGATGTTCTTGTGTTGTTTTCAAAGTTCAAGAGACTCAGCTCTCAGGCATGAGAGGTATGAGTGCCTCACTCAATGCTGCAGACTTTGGATCAGTGCCAAATCACGAATCCAATGTCTCAGGCCTTTTTTATAAGAAGAAACCAAGGGAATCATAAGGCAACTCAGGCAAGTATAACTATAACAGGAAACCTATCTAATCTCATCCAGCCCACATTAGAAACTTCTTCTTGTGTGCTTTTATATGTGTATACTGAGAAAATATTTACTGTGTACTTTTCAATCCACTCTATTACAATTACTCAATTTGAAGGGTACTCCCACTTTCACATTTCAAAGATCCATTCTTTTTACCACCTCAGTGTGACAATGAATCAACCCAAACCCTGAATGTGCCTTATAACATATGGATCCTGGACTCAGGCTTGCTGGAAATGCTGGTAATGGACCTGGTCCCTGACTACCAGAAAGGTGATCCCTTCTATGTTGGAAACTTCCTCTACCACTATAGAGAGTGGGGGACAATGGAGCAGTTGCTGGATATTCTGTTTAAAAAGTGAATGTTCCTAAGCCAGGTGCCAGTGGATCATGCCTGTAATCCTAGCTACTCAGGAGGCTGAGATCTGAGGACCGTAGTTCAAAGCCAGCCTTGACAGGAAAGTCCATGAGACTCTTATGTCCAATAAACGACTAGAAAACCGGAAGTGGAGCTGTGGCTCAAGTGGGTGAATGATAGCCTTTAACTGAAGAGCTAAAGGATATCACCCAAGCCCAGAGTTCAAGCCCCACAACCAACAAAAAAAGTGAGTGTTCCTCTTTCAAACTCAGGGTTGATGAGACCCCCTGGCAGAGTATTGGTATACTTGGCACCTTTCTGAGACTGTTTCACTGGAGTCTGATCAAGGAGCTTGGCTAGAGACGAAGAAGTACACTCTCTGGCTAATTCCTTAGGACTGGGCTGCCAGAGCATTTCATTTGCCTCAGAAGCTAGTGGAGCCTTAGCAATTTGCTTGCTGAGAGACCAGCATTAAAGGAATGAGCCCGTGGCATCCAACGTCCACCCTCACCTAGAAAATCACTATCTTGGAGGCCTTTGAAGGAATATAGACAGAAGAAAGGATGCAACTGAAACTTGAATTGGGGGCTTGAGTGCTGTCCCATTTGTAACACTCTACCATTTGAGCCCCAGGTCCAGTTCTGGCCTTTGGCTGGTTAATTGAAGATTAGTGTCTTTGGAATTTTACAAACTAGACTGCGTTCAAACTGTGATTAGTAGAATTAGAGGCATGAGTCATTGTGCATTTATTTGGACAGATGCATATAAGCATCCTCACAGAATTTGCATGAAATTGTGTAAACATATCTCCACTTTTTGTCTGTCATGTTTACATTACCATGTGGGTCTTAGCCAGTCCCATGTGTGTCCTGTTAGTTCAGAAAAGGAGAAGCATAGAGTTAACTTCCTTCTCTCCTTCCATTGGTACAGATCCTACTACCATAACTGGAAGATGAACAAGTGAAGAAGTAAGTGGATGTTGGCACAAAAAGAAGTTCTGTCCTTGAAAACTGGGTATCTTTGAGGTTTCCGAATCAAAGCAACTTTCTTCTTTGCACACAAGTTGTGATTTTCACCAAGGGGTTGAGTCTTGGCACTTCAGTGCATAGCAGATTACACAGTTGTGGATGTGGTTGTGGTTTGGGACTCTCATGGAAGACAGGGAGGGCTGTGTATAGCAAGTCAGATTCAGTGGGGAAACAACTTTCTCTTCCTATCACAGGGAGAATTTTAGAGAATTATATTTAAGAAATTTCTAGAAGTGATATTTTGAGGACCATCCTGCTTGCAGAAGTCTCTTCCCACTTCCCAACCTGCAAGTCCTGCAGAAAGAAGCTCTAGTACAAGGCTCAGGATGAGGAGGGTGGAATTTCATTTTCCTTGTCACCAAACTGCCCACAGCATCGTTTATTCCATCCTCCTTATGTGGATGGACTTCTACCCTGATGATTTCTATGAACCCAAGAACCATTGCACCCTAAAAGAACTTACACAGTATGTCAAGCTCAACATGCCCTCTTCAGACCTGCTCTTCCACTTACATATTCTTCTGGACCAGCTGGAGGAACACATGACCCATGAGACCAAGAAAAAGAGGAAGAAGTCCTTGTTTCAATGCCTCAGAGCTTGTGAGTAGGAATGGAACCTGGGTCTCTAGAGATGGGCCTGATTGGCCAACAGCCCTTAGTACTCTCCAGCTTGGCAAAATGTCCTTTTATGGATATTCTTTGCCGGTAATATGTTCTCTTTTTGAAAGAACTTGGAAGTATACATTCAGAAATACCCTACCTTCCCATCAGTGTTCAGCAGTCCAAACTCAAGTTCTACAGCTTCCCCCATTAGATCCTCATGGAAGTTTAGTCACACCTTAACTTCTAGAGTCTACTTTAAGAATCTTGTACCTATTTCCATTCTCAGGTTTGCATCAACATAGAGCAGCTCCTGCAGAACTACAGATAAATAACCTTCAGTGATGTAGTCTATGGGGACTGATGGAGATCAGAAGCCATCACTAATCTCCAGAAAGCATGTGAACATAGAGTTTTTTTTTTTTAATTTGTAGAAAGGCCCAAGCAGGTTTTGAGTCCTATGGACATCCCACATGTGATGCAGGTGTACCTGCACCAAGGAAGAAGACGATCCAGAATGTCTTCCATTGATGTTCACAATCCAGCTAGATCAGCTCCAAACCAGTCAAAAAGAACACTTCTTGGTGTGCAGGGTAAATGTGTGCTAATGGAAAATGACCACAGTCTATGTTCAGTGAAACCAATAAGTGAGGTCCAAAATCTAGATTCAGTTGAAGAAAAGGAATCTTTCCTCAAAGAATACCCAGACCAATCTGTCCTCCTGCAGGGGATCCAATTTCCAATTGAGAAATTAGAATCTGTCCCTCTCTGGACTCAGGAAGAAAATCCTGTCTTTAATGAGGAAGTAGATCCCTTTGAGGACTCCGAGGCAGAATTTCTGCTGAAGGCAACTTAGAGGCCAATCTAGATTTAGAGATTCCTTTCCCTCTTCCTGGGAAAATCTTTATTTTTCTTTTTGTCCTGATTGTTGTAAAAGGTTCATTCTATTTATTTTTCTAACTTTATTAAAATGTCAATGTTTTTGATATATTCTAAAATTCATGAATCCTAAATATGTTTCTTTTTAAACCTACAATCTGAAACATCGTGCATACATGTTCTGGGGGGGGGGGAACAGAGAGTGACAGGGGGCTGTACAAGACAGCCTACTGCATATAATGGGAACTGTTAAATGTACAGGGAGTGGCAATGAAGCAGGTCATGACTGCATGGGGTGATAAGGTGGCTACAAAAGGTCTAGGACATAGCAGATCAGATGTCCTAAAAATCTATTCTGTCAATTGTGACAAATGCCACAATACTTATAGTGGTCTGTGGGATGCTCTTCCAACAGTGAGTTTAAATCTGTATACATCTTCATTGTGCTTTGGGTAAATATGGAAGAAAAATTTGACTCCAGTAATATAAAATATTTGACAAATGAAAATATTTGACAAAATATATAGAAAATATGTATACTGGAAAGTAAAAGCCATCATCAATAGAAGAAAGAAAGTTTACATAGATGAAAAAACACAAAATCAGGAAGAAAAGAAACCACAATTAAATTAGTTATATGTTAATATGTGTTATATTCTTTATGTTATATATAGTATATTATATAATATATAAGATTGAATATGATTTTTCAAACTACAAAGGCATTTAAATTTTTAGTCTAGTATTTTTTTCACAAAACATTAATGTAAAATATTATTGGGGATAGTAGGGATATAATTTGATTATAATTATATGAATATATATTTGTGCATTTCTAGATATAACATTGATTAAAAATAGATGAATAATTATATACATATATTTGTATATATCTGTCTAGGAAGTGAATATAATGAAACTGACTACAGTATGTATATAAAAGCAGCTATGAGTTGAGGCCATGAGACTCAATCCTGTAATCCCAATGATATGGGAAGCTGGGTTCTGAGTTTTAATCTCTCTTACCCCCTTGGCCTTAGATTTTCTGAGGAGGCCTGGGCCTTTCAGTGTAACAAAGAGACACATATGCAGTGGGATCACACTCCCTGACCCCAGAGGAAAGTCAGTAGAAATCAGGACAAGCCTCTTATGTTATGACAGTCTATTCAGTTCCTGTTCCAAGATGGCCATCTGTAGAACATAAGATGGAAAGTTGGCATTCCCTCCAAAAGGGTCTAAAAAGAGCCTTCTGAACTATAGTATCTGACAATACTGAATTAAACCTTATTTCCCTTCCCAAGCTGCAAACACATAGAAATATAGCAAGGGCTCAAGAGAGATGGGCAAAGATTTACAAATACATAAATTTACTCTGTTTTAGTAATTCAATGAAAGTCATCAAAGGCATGTCTTTAATTTTTCTTTTTTCTTTTTAAAAGGAAATGGAAACATACTCTGAGTGTATCAGGAACTGGGTGACAGTTTGGTTGCTGAATTGTTGAATGCACTCCTGAGCAAAGGAGACACATATATTGGGGAAATTGTGTGGGGTTGGGTGTCCTCACACAGCTTTACAAAACAATAGCCATAACTTCTATGATGTCACAGTCACCTTTGCCATAGCAGCAAATAAGTGTCAAACACTGATTTTTCCCTGAAGTAGACTCAACACCACCAAATGGCACAAAGAATAAGAGGGAATGATTACTAGCCACCAGACTTCAGCTTGAGAAGCTGTCCTGACCAGAAGCTATGATTAATTGAGCTGGAGAAGGCTAATCTCCATGTAAGGCTCCTGAGCACTAAGGACTAGGCACTATTACAGGTATTGGAGAAACAGAAGTGAATATGGCTCTCTCCTCACCAATTTCATGCTTAAAAGAAAACCAGAAATCATAATGATACTTTCTGTAAATCAGAGACACGAAATTGGTGGTTTTGTGGCAACAACTTCACATTGGGGATGGGGAGAGACATCCCTAAAGAGGAGATAGTTGATATGAGAGCCATCATCCAGGCAATTATCTAGGAGCAAGTTTTCTTTCTTTATTTCTTTTTTTGGGTCCGTTCGTGGGGCCTGATCTCTGGGCCTGGGCGCTGTCCCTCAGCTCTTCAGCTCAAGGCTCTACCACTTGAGACACAGCGCCACTTCCAGCTTTTTTCTTTTTGCTCATGTGGTGCTGAGGAATTGAACCCAGGGCCTCATGCATGCAAGGCAAGTGCTCTACCACTGAGCCACCTTCCCAGCCCTAGGAGCAGGTTTTCCAGGCAGTAAGAACAGTAAGTACATCCCCCATTGATGGGAATGGACCTGACTTGCTTCAGAAAAGGAAAACAGCACTGACATGCTTGCTTGTGAAATAAGAATGGAAGGGTACAATGAAGAAAAGAGAAATCAGAAATGAAGATAGAAATAAATTAGATATTTATTGGATGCTGCAGGTTACAAGAAGAAAAGTTATGATTTTAGTTTAAATCTGACGTGACCCACTGGAACCAAAGTAGTCAAACATATGGGTCTCTGGTGTCTCATAACTGGAATCCTAGTTACTCAGGAGGCTGATATCTGAGATTCAGGTTTGAAGCAAGCCCAAAGGAAATTTGGTAAGACTGATCTCCAATTAAACACCAAAAATATGGACATGAAGCTGTGATTCAGCTGGTAGAGCACTAGCCTTGAGGAAAAAACTAAGGGACAGCACTCAGGCCCCAGGTCCAAATCCAAGGACTTCGCAAAACAAAGAAGCCAACAAATAAATTTTGGTGCTGTCATTCATCATTTAGCATTCTAGTTCAATATATTTAGTATTAGCCTTGGAATTATATCCTTAGCAAATGCTCTCCCGGATATTTTGCTTCATTACCAGTTTTCAAAGTCCTGGCATCACCACTGTCTCCTCCCAGTTAACATAGCAGTGTACCACTAGAAATTTGAAGATTTATTTTATTAATCACAAGAATTCTTATCATCTATCCACATACATGAAATGAATAGTAGCCACATTCCACTACTCTGAATATTTTTAATCCCCCTTTGAGTTAATTACCATTAAGGCTTAAAAACTCTAGAGTGGTTATCAAATTAATTCAACAGTCATCATTCTTCCACCCAATCTTGTAACATAAGTTTATAAAACTAGAGAGTATATGAAAGTGTACACATGATACCTTCTAACTATAATACTCTCAAGAAGTAGGGTTTTACAGAAACATCCTGATTGCATTGCCAAAGCAAAGGATAAGAGATTTAATTAAGCTACCTAACATCTCAGAAGGAAAATGCTATTGGCTTTAGAACAAATTCATTAGCCTGGAACTGAGGAAATTAGTTTCAGAAATGCCAGAGGCAAAGGGTATTATTCAAATCACCTTATCATGAGGCACAAGCAGCCTGTCTAGATCAAACTTCAAGGAAAAAAAGGGATGAATGAAAAGCAATTAATGCTTCTAAAACAAGCCAGTTGGTGGTGGTTCATGCTTTTTATCCTAGATACTTAGAAATCTAAAATGAAAGGATCTCAATTCAAAGACTGGCCAGGAAGAAAACCTTCCTCTCTGCAACCAGCAGATAGGAAGCATCAGCTCTGGGCCTGAAGCCCAGCAGGATGACCTCTGCCCACAGACATCCAGACACACAAGACCACCCGCATCTAAAATATTATCAAATACATTCAAATAGTATCTTCTGTTTGGGAGATAACATTTAAAAGATGCATCAAAAACATTTCACTGAGTTCCAGTTAAAAAAGGAAGAGTGAAAGTGGAAATATGTACTCACTCACTGAAAGCTAAGTCACTGACTAGAATGATGTTAATAGGGCTAGAGGCCTATTTGGTAACTTATTCATTCAACCATCTTTCCTCACAACTTGTCAGTCAGCCTGAATAGTGAGATTTTTGGTTTTTTGTTTTTATTTTTTGTGCACATATTGTACAGAGGGGTTACAATTACATGGGCAAGATAATGAGTACATTTCTTATCAAGCATTGCAGCCTCCTCCTTTGTTTACCCTTCATATGACTTCCCAGTCTCCCCTTGCTCCCCCAATCCCCCCCCCCCGCACCAAAGTTGTAAAGTTCATTTTCGACATGACAACTTGTACTTTTCATTGTAGCAACAGGTCCACCTGTATTCTTTTTTTTTTTTTTTTTGTCGGTCGTGGGGCTTGAACTCTGGGCCTGGGCGCTGTCCCTCAGCTCTTCAGCTCAAGGTGAGCGCTCTACCACTTGAGCTACAGCGCCACTTCTGGTTTTCTGGTGGTTTATTGGAAGTGGTTTTCTGGTGGTTTATTGGAGATAGGAGTCTCACTGTCTCTCCTGCCCGGGCTGGCTTTGAACCGTGATCCTCAGATCTCAGCCTCCTGAGTAGCTAGTATTACAGGCGTGAGCCACCAGCGCCCGGCTCCACCTGTATTCTTAAACGACTTGTTTTTCCCCATCTCCTCCACAAATTATACCGACATCAAATATAGTGAAAGCAGGGGTTAAACTGAGATTTTTGAATGAAATGTGTGTGAGCATGTAGCTTGTGAAAGAAGTAATGAAAAGCTAGGCACTGGAAGCTCAGGCCTGTAAAACTAGCTACTCAGAACGCTGAGATATGAGGAACTCAGTTCAAAGACAACTGAGCAAAAAAGACTCTTACCTCCTGTAAGATTAAATTAAAAGAAAGCTGAGCTGTGCTTCAACTGGTAGAGTGCTAGCATCACATACAAAAGCTAAGGGACAGTATTTAGGTCCTGAATTCACGCCCCATACTCAAAGCTCTCATACACAAAATAAGCATGTCAACACCACAGTATATGCATATGTTAGCAAGAGATGTAGATGAATGGGATGATGACATCATTTACCTCACCTTTAGTCTCAAGCATTCTGTGTAGCATAGCTCAGTGTGTGAAAAGCCCTAGTGTGTGAAAAGTCCTGTATATGCCTTTATCTGATTGGGAGAAGGGAAGGGAAATAACAAAATGCTGAAAGAAGTACAAAAGGTGACCCATTGCAACAATGATACTCACAGTACACTATGGCAGAAATTAACTTTACAATGTAAGGGGGGGAGTGGAGGGAAGGGACAGAGGGTGAAAAACACTGGAGTAGGTACCAATGTTCAATGAGAAGTGTTACTTAATCATGTAAATGTAACCCCTATGTACAGCATCTTTATAATAAAATTGATTTTTAGAAATATAAAAATTAAAAAAGGTTTTTTCATAAAAATCTCAAGCTGATACTAACAGAACTTCTGAGTTCATGTCAAAGTGTTTTTTTTTAGGACTTTCAAGAAGCTAGTACTAAGTACATATAACCACAATTAAGTGATAATGAGAAAAGTAGTGCTTTTTATTGTATTATATAAATAAAGAAAAAATTTTTTTCATTTCTGTTTACATGGAATTCATGTTTGTGATCTGCATTGTTCCCAAGTCAGACTAATCTCTTGTCCTTAGCTTTCTTTGGTATGTATAGCCTGGACATGTAGTCTGAGGTAGAAGAATTATTCTTTGTTCAACTTGGAGGTCTAGCATAAAAGCCTTCCTCCCTGGGCAGGAGGAGGAGGAGGAGGAGGAGGAGGAAGTTAATAAAACCAAACCAGTGAGAGAGAAAAATTGAGAGAGCAAGGGAAGGAGTGACATTTCAAAAAAGAAATGTATCCTGACCTGACTTATATGACTGTAACCTCTGTGTAACTCACCTTGATAATAATAATAATACAAAAGAAAAAACAGAAATATAGTGCTGGAGGCATAACCCAAATGGAAGATCAGACTAATATGTATGTGATACCAAGTTCAAACCCCATCATCAATTTCCCCTTCAAAAAATGGCTCTTCTCATCACTTGTGCTTTCCCTAGCTTATGAAAGGGGGTGCAAACAGTTAAAGAGAGAGAAAGGTAATCTGTCAGGAACAGAACTGTACTTGCAATGAGCAGTACTTGCTAGAACACATGTTGACTAGAACACATGATGACTCTATGTTTTCTGAAATAAACAGACCTAGTTGGGCTTGAATACAGGCTCCACTGTATACTAGCTGGGGACTCAAAATTAACTAAACTCTCTGGATCTCAAATTCTTCACAGGTAAAGTGAGCATAACAATACTTATATCAAGGGATTATGAGATCTGGATGTCATCAAACATGGAGCGGGTTTTATTTTAGGTGTGTGTTCAACACTCAAACACTGCTGGAAGGAGTATAAACTGGCATGATGTTTACTATATTACTTAACAGTAATACAACAACTACTACAGACTCACTCCTGTAATCTTACTTACAAAAGGTTCTAAGCCTGAACAGGAAACTGGAGCAGACTCATCTCCAATGAGCTCTAAAAAAGCTTGAGGTGGAGTTTGGTTCAAGTGGTAGAGTGCTAGACTTAGCATAAACCTCAGGAACAGTGCCCAGACCCTTAGTTCAAGCCCTAGGACCAACACAAGCACACACACACACACACACACACACACACACACACACACACACACACACACACACACACTAAATTTTGTATGTTCCTATCATCCCACTTAATAATACTTTCCCTCTTCCAAGTTCACCAGTTGTTGTTTTTTTTTGTTTTAAAAGGGACTTGCTGTGTAGCTCAGACTGCTCTTAAACTTACAATCCTCCTGGGTGCTGGGATTACAGGCATGCCTACCATAATTGGCTTCACTCAGTAACTTTATTTATTATATTTTCTGCAAGAAATCCATTCATACTTATGAAGATATATGGCTTAAAGCTGTTCACAGTAATATTCTACTGGACAAAATGTAAACAATATAGCTGGACATGGTAATATGCAACCACATGGTAATGCCAGCCAATACTCAGGAGAATAAGGAGTTGAGGAAAGCTTGGTCTACACTGCAGAACCTGGTCTCCAAGTGAAAGAAATTCTAAAAATATTAATCTACTATGAAGCACACAATATGTTAAATTTATGTAATGGAACAAATAGATCATTGTTAATGGAAATAAAATCTTGGCAGAAATTATAAATACATACATATGTATATATATTTAAATTTGGAGAAATAAAATTTCAAGTGGTATTATCTGAATCTTTCAGTCTACTTGTCACCTACCTATTTACCAACACATTGATTTCTGTTTAGTCTTCACAAAACACTGTTCTCTCACATTAGTACAAAAAATTGCAAAACAAAAAATACATTATCATAAATACAAATGTAGTTTAATCCCTACTATAAGAATTTGGAGAAAACTTGCATTCAGTTAATGGCATTGAATATTGTTCAAGAAGGGGAGTCTAGGAGAATGTTGACTCTGTGTGTGTGTGTGTGTGTGTGTGTGTGTGTGTGTGTTCCATGAGTAAATAATGGAGTTAGAAGTCGACCTATTATTCTTGCTTAGTCTTTTTGCTCAAAGCTGACACTACCACTTGAGCCACATCTCCACTTCTCGATTTTGGTTTCTTAATTGGAGAAATATCTCAGATTTTTCTGCATGGGATGATTTAAACCTGAATCCTCACTTTTTGACCTCTAAAGTAGCTAGGTTTTTAAAACATGAGCCACTGTTGGATAGCAACTACATTAACATTTTTGCATGTTTGATGAACTTTAAAGTAAAACATATATGTTACTTTTGAGAATGGCAGGAAAGAGTAATAAATGTCTAACAGAATTTAAAACATACAAAGCTGAGAATGGCAACTAGCTGAGAATAGGATGGAATAAATCAAAATTTCCTATAACAGTTTTCAGTCTGTGCACAGAAATGATTGCATTGTTGGAGGCCAAGGCCATCAGATAGCTGAGCTCCAGGTGGCTGCTATGCTCATGAGGCCAGCTAGTGCTATTCACAAGAATGTGATGTTGTTGGATGGCAAGGATCAGCTTCAAGTTCGGAACCTGGAATGTTTCTATTAATCTAGAAGGGGAAATATACCAGGACCCAATGACTGGGTATGTGGTTAGTGGTAGAATGCTGGCCTAGCATGCATGATACACTTGATTTGATTCCTCAGTATGATGTAAGCAGAAAAACTGGAAGTGGTGCTGTGGCTCAATTGGTAGTGTGCTAGCCTAGAGCAAGAGAAGTTTAGAGAGAGTGCCCAGGCCCTGATTTCAAGCCCCCAGGGCTGGCAAAATTAAAAACAAAAAGAAAAACAAAAACAAACCAACCAAGCACAAAATGCTGTTTGTTGAAATAAATATGTTGAAGAATTCTTTATGTTCACTAGAAAATTGTGCTGTTGGGCATTCATAATGAACTTTGTTATGAAAAATTAAAGTAAATTAATGAAATATTATCTGGCATTGTTCAGGGCATAGTGAGATCTAAAAATGATTGCTGCCTATGGTTACTTGACATAGCAACATTAGAGATACACTTGCCAGATTGTGATTTTTTTTTTTCAGTATACAATTGTGGGATTTTTTTCTTTTTCAAAATAACTTTACTGCCGGGTGCCAGTGGCTCACACCTGTAATCCTAGCTACTAAGGAGGCTGAGAATTGAGGTTCTCTGTTCAAAGCCAGTCCAGGCAGGAAAGTCTGTGAGACCCTTATCTCCAACTAAAGGTTCAGAAAATGTGAAGTGGCACTGTTGCTCAAGTAGTAGAGTGCTAGCCTTGAGCTGCAGAGCTTAGGGACAATGCCCAGACCCAGAGTTCAAGCCCTACAGCCATCAAAAAATAATAATAGTAATAATATTAATTTTATTGTTACTATTAAGGTTTTATATATAAAGGCTACCATTTCATATGTTTGTTTCTTTGATAAAAGAAACGCATATCCATCTTCATTGCCAACAGTTGCTATATATTTATTCAAATACACACATACACACATACAAACACGTGTAGTATAAAGACCCAGGCAGTCTGCAAGGAAATATTTTAATAGGAATTCCATATAATATTGTCTGCTGAGATCTGACTTGAATTTATAGTAATATCTAGCTGCTTCCACCCCTGGACAAGTCATCATCATTGGTGAAGATGTTGCCATTTGAATTTAGAATGCCCCAGAAAGACCTGTGTTAAAGAAAAATGATTTACCATTTCCTGAGAATACCTGAATATTTCCTCTGGAGATTAAGTTCTTCAGAGTGAAACCCATGAGAACATAGACTCTCATCTTCTTTTATCTTTAATCATTCTAAGTCAAAAACTTTTCTCTTTGACATACTCTCCACTTTCACATTGTCTTGTCACAGGCCACCAAAGCAATAAAACCAACTGAACATACCCTGAAATCTTCGAACTTGTAAATCTGAGTAAGCTGCTTAATAAATGGACAATATCATTATTATGGTAGGTTATTAAGCTAACACAGAAGTCTAGTCTTTCTAACAATGTAGAATATATTAAAATGTGCTTCATTATAAAATATCTAACTCCATATTGTATTTTGTGTTTTTGTTTCTGCTAGTCCTAGGGCTTAAACTCAGGACCTGGATGGTTCTTTTGTTTTCTAGGCCAGAGCTTGACATACAATCTGAACTGAACTCCATTTCCCCTGGTGGTTAATTGGAGATGAGAATCTAATGAAGTTTCCTACTTAGGATGGCTTTGAACTGTGATCTTCGGATCTCAATCTCTTAACTAGCTAAGATTACATCCTTGAACTACCAGTGCCTAACCATGTTGCATATTTTGTGTAATTCCAATTTCCAGCATTGTGTAGATGCTCTTACTACAATATTTTTAAAAAAGTAACCCTGTTTCCATTGTATTTGATGATGGTATAATTTGTGTGTGGGGGGGGGGAAGGGAACAAACAAATTGTTTAAATAGGGATACAGATGGACCTATTGCAACAGTGAGATGTACAAGACGTTATGTAGAAAAATGAACTTTACAACTTTGGCACAGGAGTGGGGAGCGGGGTAGGGGAGATAGGTAGGGATGGTAAGGGGAAACAAAGGAGGAGGCAACAATGCTTGATAAGAAATATACTCATTACCTTGCCCATGTAATTGTAACCCCTCTTTATGGTATTTTCACAGTAAAAAAAACCTTAAAACATGGATATTTGTAAAGTTTATAATAAAGAATGTTCAGCCTTTACAAAATGTATGCAAAATCTATGCTAAACTATTGATATTTACTGTACCTTTCCTGCAATCAGTTTGATATAGTTTAATATTTGTCATGCCAAGTTTTTCTATATTCTACTGGAGATTTACTTTTTCATGTATGTATATATATGTATATGTACATGTATCTACCTATCTATCTATCTATCTATGTATCTATCTATCTATCTATCTATCTATCTACATATCTATCTATTTATATCTATATATTCTGTATTCTCTCTCTATATATATATATTCCAATGTGGATAAATAGACTTGAAACTTTGCTTTGTTATTTTGTTCGGAAGCTGAAACTGGTCAGCTCATTCTGTGACAATATCTGTGCTCATTCTCATCATTCCTTTATTTACCACACAATCTGCCTTCTAAAACCAGCTTCATTTCCTAGGTAAGGTTACCAATCAGTCCAACCAATATACACCCAGAGGCTTTTAATAAAGCAAGCTTTAAGGAAGGAAGATAACATGAAGTGACAACTACAGAATTTCTACAGAGACCTGACATCGTTCACATTTCTGCCTTCCTTCTCTTCTCATACTTCAGAAAGCATTGACTAACCCTGTAAATATACTGCATTTATCACTTAAGGATCAGTGTTTTTTTTTCCAACCCGAAACCTTCTTTTCCATGATTTTTAACATAAACTTTTAGGACTTTTTTTGATTCTGATAGGATTCCATTGAAAACGAAGCCAAGTATATCAAGAAAGCCAATGTTTTCAACTCAGAGTACTAAACAAAAGAGGGAGAAAATGAAGGTTAGCTATATATGTTAAGCACAAATATAGGCAATATCAAGATATTTTGAAATTGTATATTTTTACTGGATAAAGTGGTTCAAACCTGTAATATTATCTGCCTGGAAAACATAGATTAGAGAATTCCAGTTCCAGGCAAGCACAGACAAACAAAGTTTCAGAAACTCTAACCATTTGCTGGGTGCAATGTGTTTTGCTTGTTCAAGCAGGCCCAGGCATAGTGATACTACCTCAAAATAAGCAATCAAATTACATTCTGCAGTTATGGCAGTAGTAGAGATGCTGTTTCACAAGTATAGAGTTTTGGGTTCAATCTTCCAGCACTGCTAGGCATTTAAGTGTGTGACCGGGCAAGAATTTGGCATGTCTAAGGTCAAGATTTCACACTCTTTTTACAAGCTCTAATAAAACCTTTACCTCTTTTGGTATTTTTTAAAAAATATACCATAACTTCCATGCCCAAACCAAATAATTTCCTATCAGAGCTTTTCTCCTATCCGTTAACGAATATGTTATGTGTTGGATACTGTCCCAATGAAATCACACTAAAGATAAAAAAATCCATTGCCTTAGAAAGTGACTGCATTTGGAAACAGAATCTCAAAGGTAGCATTTAAGTTGAAGTCTCCTCCAAGAAAATCAGAAGGCCTTGAATATTCCAAGGAAAGAGGACTCTGAAGAAGCCAACTCTGATCTTGGAGTTTTAGTTCCACCAACTCAGAGGCAATGTATTTACAGTGTTAATGCTACCCAATCTGTGGTAGTGTGTTATTACAATTAATAACAAATGTGGAATCTATAAGACATGAAAAGTCATTGACTCTTGGGGTCCATGACTCATCTCTACAATGCTAGTGATTAAGAAGGATGAGACATGGGGGATAATGCTTTTCAGGCTAGTAGGAAAATTCATGAATACTATCTCCAATTAACTATAAAAATTTCTGGGCTGGAGACATGGTTCAAATGGTAGACTGATTATTGTTAACAAACAGAGAACATGAGGTATGTTCAAGCCCAAATTGGGAGAAAGAAAAAGTCCTTAGAATACTATGAGAAACAGAGCTATGAATAGGAAAGCAGAAACAAAAGAAATAAACATTGATACAGACAGACTTTCCCAATGTCAAATATGGCACAAACTCTAATATTTAGGGTTTTCCTTCCTATACAGTAGAAATAAATGGTAGTTTGATTTGACAAAACTAAAGTGTAAAACTGTATGCAATAAACAATCACATTACTTTTTTGTTTCCATAATTTAAATTTCCTACAAATTTATAGAATAGTGTAGCTTTGGAAAATAAATAAATGTTGCATTTTCATATAGGATTACATATCCTTTCAAGTGTTGTCTAAAACTGATCTACACTGAAATAATTGCCATTGTACCTTTCTCAAGATTCCAAATGTTTATATTTTCTACTGACCTTCCACAAAAATCATACCCCAAACATAACTTTTTAGTTTGTTCATGCAATCATAGAAACATAAACATATGGCTCAAAATGTTAATTACCTTTATCTGCTGTCATTAATGTAGTATAACTAATACAATTAAGTATATACCTTGAGAGAAATAAGATTCTTCCTTCTAAATACAGATTTGCAGGCATACACGTGCCCACGCGCACACACACACACACACACACACACACACACACACACACACACACACACACACACACACACACATACACACATATTTACCATTCTGACTCAGGTTAGGTTCCTGACATTGAGTATCAGACAATGATCTAATAATCAAACTTTCCTGCCCAGATATAAAATACATTCATAATTCCACACATACAAAAATACCAGATCATTCAAAATAATGAGAATATTTAAAAGAACCATCCAGCTCCTGAGCCATTTACTCCCTGATTTCATTCATTCATGATGATTCATTTTTCATATAATAATTAAAAATCTTTCTGAGTCTCTGATTAGCAGACAAAAATATGCTATCATATAATAGAAAATGTAGGTAAAATTACTTGTCCCTAGGTAATCTTTAATATATCTTATCAAAGACTTCTGTTTCCTTCTTGCAGAGTCTGTTTCCGGCATTTTGCCATCATGTCTAATATTAAATTACAAAGGACATGCCATATTCCTTAATTCATTTTTCCTAAAGGTTAGGCTATGGAGTTGAATCTGATTTGTTTGCGTATTCTAAATTAAATATTCTCAACAACTTGAATTATTGTTGGTGTTACTCCTAAGCCATTTGAAACATCAAAAAGAACTGGAAATTCACTTGGCAATGATTTGTGACTGGCAGTAATGGTTGTGGGGGGATGAAGGACTTGAGTTATCTAGAGTACCTTAAAAATGGTACTGTTCTTTAAAGGGATGATCGTTTAGTAAGCTTTTAAAGTGTGGTTTTCTTATTTCATCTAACAAGATAAAAGTATGCTTTTCATCACATTCTTGCCTGCAAAGCAGTAGAATTATTTCCTTTGTACAGTTTATGCCCAGCTGCTACTGTAGTGAAACCCACAAACAACTGCACAGCTGTGTTAGCTGCTCTAGATTTTGAAAATTTCTTCCAGTAGTCCTTGTAATTTGAGCCCAGATTCATGTGATAGCACATAATCCACAATTACAAAGCACCACAGTATACAAAGACCACGTGCAAAATGAGGTTCAATTTTTTTCTTTGTTGTTTCCTTTTTGTCTTATTGTCTTTTAAGGAGCTAGGGGCTGTTTATTTCTCATTATTGTTGATGTGACCTAAATAAATTTACCACATTATTAAAATAAAATAAATAGATATAAAAAGACATATTTAGTCACAAAATAAAGCTAAACATTTGAGTGACTTTTTAAATTCTAGTCCTGTTCTCAGTTATCTTCAAATAACGTTGAGATGAGTCAAGCATATGTGTAAATCGACATATATCAAGCACACAGAACTCTGGAATCTTTGCGCTTTGATTTCTATATCAACTTCACCTAGAAAAGAAAATTATCACTTGCTTCATGTCTTAAGTAATCTACTTAAAACAAGTTTTATTAGTCTTTTTCTCTTAAAATAATTTTTTTTTGCCAGTCCTGGGTTTCTAAAATTATTTATTATTTATTTTTTAATTGTGAAAATACCGTACAGAGGGGTTACAATTACATGGATAAGGTAATGAGTACATTTCTTATCAAGCATTTTTGCCTTCTCCTTTATTTCCCCTTCCCATCCCTTTCCATCTCCCCATTGGTATAAGTTCTGGAGGGGAAGGGAAAAAAAAAAAACACATTGTTTTAATAGCATATAGGTGGACCCATTGCAACAATGAGATGTACAAGATGTTATGTCCAAAAACCAACTTTACAAGTTTTATTACTTTTATCAATAGATCTCATAATCTACGGAATTGAGGCATTGCATAAGTATTTGATTTCTGCGGCGCGCGCCTTCTCTACCAGCGAGGAAGAACGAACACCACACCAGGAGTCTTCTCAGATCACGCTTTATTGGAGAGCCTTTTAGTTGATGGGAGAGCTTGAGCACGAGAGAGCGTGCACCTGAAACATGGCCGCTTATATAGGGAATAGGAACACGGGTCTTTCTATCATTGGTCGTCTGCCTTTCACCGTCACCAGGTGCCACGGGATTGGCTGGGGACTCTACGTGGCTCGCGCATGCGCAAAGCCCAGGACCCACCGTCCCGTCAAGCACCGCCTGAAATGGAGTGGTTACCTCAAAGCTGCAAGGGAGTGGGCGCCATCTTGTAATGGCGTTTACCCTGGCTCCCTACAGATTTCTTATTTCCGCTGAATTAATATTGCATTTATTTTCCTTTTTGGCCCATGAAATAATGACATTCATGAGGATAAAACATCACTGTTTTTCATTTTGGTTGCCAAAATGGAACTGTTAGACATTTTGAAATTTTAACTTTAAATCTGAACATTCAAATTTCATTATTACTTCAACTTCACGACAACTTTAATTTTAAAACAAAAAGAATTATTAAATAGAAAGCAACATTGTAAGTTATCACACCTTAATTCCTGAATTGATTTTATGATAAAAACAATTATATTTATATAACATGATATACGTACTCAAAGTATGAGATATGGAAACAAAAGACTCCTTTTTTATTTTTGTGTTTGTTGTTCGTTATAGAATGGGATGATTCTGTCTTCTTTACCATATGCATGGTATATTCATTGTACGTCTTCAGGAAGGTGGGAGGTGGGCACAGAGCTTTAGGGAAAAGGGTGAAAATTGCAGTAGTGGAGTTCATTGAACATTGATGATTTAACACATGGATGGGGACAGGAGGGAGGGATGAGGAACAAGTGAGGGAACTGAAGATATTCTATAAAAGGAAATGTACTCATTACATGACTTATGTAATTGTAATCCCTCTATAAATCACCTTAATAATAACAACAGAGAAAAATTTTAAAACTCAAACAGAATGTTGTTTCTTAGAATTCTAGATTTTTTTTGTTCACTGGTTTTGGCTGCTTGAGTCTATTTCTAAAAATATCTACATTGATATTCATTGAGTGAATTTGTGAGCTACTAGTATATAAAAGTCAATTATGAGCCGGGCGCTGGTGGCTCACGCCTGTAATCCTAGCTACTCAGGAGGCTGAGATCTGAGGATCGCGGTTCAAAGCCAGCCCGGGCAGGAGAGACCGTGAGACTCCTATCTCCAATAAACCACCAGAAAACCGGAAGTGGCGCTGTAGCTCAAGTGGTAGAGCGCTCGCCTTGAGCTGAAGAGCTGAGGGACAGCGCTCAGGCCCAGAGTTCAAGCCCCACGACCGACAAAAAAAAAAAAAAAAAAAAAAAAGTCAATTATGATTTCTTGTATGTTTCTTTTGAGACTCTAATTTATTTACATCTTTAATCGAATTTGTATTATTTCTGTCTACTGGGTTTTGGTTAGGCCTGCTCCTGTTTTTCAAGGACCTAGTGTTGCAACATTAGTACTGATTCAAGATTGTTCTAATTTGTTTTCTTTGTGTGTGTGTGTGTTTGAAAATACTGTACAGAGGGGTTACAATTACCTAGGCAAGATAATGAGTACATTCCTTATCAAGCATTGTAGCTTCTTCCTTTGTTTCCCCTTCCCATCACTTCCCATTCTCCCGCCGGCCCTCTCCCCAATCCTCCTCTGCCCCCACCAAACTTGTAAAGTTCGTTTTCGACAAAACGACTTGTATATCTCATGGCTGCAATGCGTCCACCTGATTCCCTGGTTAAACAATTTGTTTTTTCCCTTCCCCTTCACAAATTATGACAACATCAAATACAGTGAAGGCAGGGGTTATACCGTGGGGGAGGAACGTACAAGGCAACATAGAAATCATCTTATAAATGTGTTAGAAACAATCGTATGAAAAAAAAATTTAAATACATATCTTAGGCTTCATTTCCTTAACACCAACTAATCTGATCTTTTCTGCTTGACTCAGACATATACTAACTATTGCAAATAAGGGAAACCATGGGACCTATGCTTCTTTGGGCCTGGCTTATTTCACTTAATATAATTTTTTCCCCAAGTCTTTCCATTTCCTAACAAATGGGGCAATCTCATTCTTTCTGATGAGGCATAGAATTCCATTGTGTATATATACCACATTTTCTTGATCCATTCATCTACTGAGGGGCATCTGGGTTGTTTCCATATCTTAGCTATGGTAAATAAGGCTTCAATAAACATAGTCGTGCTGGTAGCTTTAGTGTGGTCTTGTTTGTGAACATTTGGGTAAATGTCAAAAAGTGGGATTGCTGGATCATAGGGGAGCTCTATGTGGAGTCTTTTGAGGAACCTCCATACTACTTTCCAAAGTGGTTGAACAACTTTGCACGACCACCAACAATGCAGTAGAGTTCCCTTCTGTCCACATCTCCTCCAGCATCTGTTGTTATTAGAGTTCTTGATTATAGCCATTCTAACTGGGATGAGGTGGTATTTTAATGTTGTTTTGATTTGCATTTCTTTTATAGCTAGGGAGATTGAGCATTTCTTCATGTGTCTATTGGCCATCCTTCTTTCCTCTTCAGAGAAGTTTCTCTTTAAGTCTTTAGACCACTTATTTACTGGGCAGTTGTTTCTTTGAAGATTTGTTGTTGTTGGATTTACTTTTGAGAGTTCCAGGTATATTTTAGATGTGAAACCCTTGTTTGTTGTATGGTTAGTGAAGATCTCCCAATCTGTGGGCTTTCTATTGATCTTGCTAGCTATGTCCTTTGCCATGCAGAAGCTCTGCAGTGTCATGCAATCCCATTTCTCCAACCTTTCTTTGATTTGTTGTGTTTCTGGGTCTCTATTAAGAAAATTTTGGCCTGTCCAAGGAGACCTAGGGTTTCTCCTATTCCATCCTGTACTGTTTTCAGAGTGTCTGCTTTGACTTCGAGGTCTTTGATCCATTTGGAGTTAATTCTGGTGCAGGGTGATATATAAGGATCTTGCTTTAGTTTTCTACAAGTGGGTAACCAATTTTGCCAGCACCATTTACTGAAGAGGCTATCTTTCTTCCATTCTATTTTTTTTTGCTCCCTTATCGAAGATTAGATGGCTATAGGTCTGTAGGTTCATTTCTGGGTTTTCAATTCTATTCCATTGGTCAGGAGGTCTGTTCTTGTGCTAGTACCAAGCTGTTTTGATTATTATGGCTTTATAGTAGAGTTTGAAATTTGGTATTGATATTCCTTCAGCACTGTTCTTTCTGTTGAGGATCGTTTTTGCTATTCGGGGTCTTTTATTGTTACATATGAATTTTTGGATTGCTTCTTCTATTTCCTTGAAGAATGAGGTTGGAATATTGATAGGTATAGCCTTGAATTTGTAGATAGCCTTGGGAAGTATTGCCATTTTCACGATGTTGATCTTTCCAATCCAGGAGCATGGGAGGTTTTTTTTTTTTTTTTTTTTTTTGGGGTCCGGTCGTGGGGCCTGAACTCTGGGCCTGGGCGCTGTCCCTCAGCTCTTCAGCTCAAGGCTAGCGCTCTACCACTTGAGC
This sequence comes from Dipodomys merriami, assembly GCF_024711535.1. Classification (NCBI taxonomy): domain Eukaryota; kingdom Metazoa; phylum Chordata; class Mammalia; order Rodentia; family Heteromyidae; genus Dipodomys; species Dipodomys merriami. Next base: position 672,821 of record NW_027206038.1, read on the forward strand.
CACAGCGCCACTTCCGGCTTTTTTCTTTTTGCTTATGTGTTGCTGAGGAATCGAACCCAGGGCCTCATGCATGCAAGGCAAGCGCTCTACCACTGAGCCACCTTCCCAGCCCCTTTTTTTTTTTTGCCACTTTCTAAGTTCTGTTTTGATTTCCTTTTTCAAGTTGTTAAAGTTTCTATCATAGAGGTCCTTCACTTCTTTGGTTAAGTTAATTTCTAGGTATTTTATTTTATGTGGGAATATTACTAATAGAGTTGCTTTCCTAATTTCAGCCACACTTTTCTCATTGTTGAAATACAGAAAAGCCATTGATTTTTGAGGGTTAAATTTATAACCTGCTGCTTTACCAAAATTTTGAATCAGCTCGAGTAATTTTGGAGTGGATTCTGTGGGATTCTTTAAATACAAGATTATGTCATCTTCAAAGAGGGAGAGTTTTACTTCTTCTTTCCCTATTTGGATCCATTTTATGTTTGCATCTTGTCTTATTGCTGTAACTAGGCATTCTAATATTAGATTGAAGAGAAGTGGAGAGAGTGGACATCCTTGTCTCATTCCTGAGTTAAGAGGAAATGGTTTTAGTTTTTCACCATTAAGTATAATGCTGGCTGTAGGTTTGACATATACAGCCTTTATTGTATTGAGGAATGTTCCATGGATTCCTAATTTTTCCAGAACCTTCATCATAAGGGAGTGTTGGATCTTGTCAAATGCTTTTTCTGCATTTATTGAGATAACCCTGTGGTTCTTATCCTTGCTCCTGTTAATATGATGAATTTATTTATTGATTTGTGTATATTGATCCAGCTTTGCATCCCTGAAATGAATCCTGTTTGATTGTGGTGTATGATTTTTTGGATGAATTATTGAAGTCGATTGGCCAGAATTTTGTTGAGAAGTTTTGCATCAATGTTCATGAAAGAAATGAGTCTATAGGACTCTTTCTTTGATGACTCCCTGCCTGGTTTTAGGATGAGGGTTATGATGTCTTCATAGAATGAGTTCGGTAGTGAACTTTCTCTTTCAGTTTCATTGAAGAGTTGGAGGAGTATTGGTGTGAGCTCTGCTTTGAAGGCTTTGTAGAATTCCATTGTAAAGCCATCTGGTCCTGGGATTTTCTTAGATGCGAGGTCTCTTAGTGCTGTTTCTATTTCAATGCTTGATATGGGCCTGTTAAGATGGTTTAACTCATCTTGGTTTAGTTTTGACATGTCAATATTTGCTAGGAAAAAGCCTATTTCTGCCAAGTTCTCAAACTTATTAGCATAAAGTTTTGAGAAGTATTCCAGTATAATGTTCTGAATCTTGGTTGTTTCTGTGGTGATGTTTTTATTCTCATCTCTGAGTTTATTTATTTGGGTATGTTCTCTTCTTTTTCTGATAAGATTTGCCAAGGGTCTGTCAATTTTGTTAATTCTTTCAAAGAACCAACTCTTCGTTTTGTTGATTCTTTGTATGATTTTTTGTATTCTAATTCATTTAATTTTGATTTAGTTTTAATTATTTCTTTCCATCTACTGGATTGGGTCTTTTCTTGCTTCTCTTTTTAAGGAGGCTCAGATATCTCATTAAATTGTTGGTTTCAGATCTCTCCAATTTGTTGATGTAGGAACTCAGAGCTATAAACTTGCCTCTAAGTTCTGCCATTGCTGTGTCTCAGAGGAGCTGGTAATTTTTGTGTTCATTTTTCTTGAATATCATGAACATTTGAATCTCCTTTCTAATCTCTTCCATGACCCACTCGTGATTCAGCAGTGTGTTTTTAAGCCTCCATGTGTTACAGGATTTTCTTTGGTGGCTTTTGGTGCTGAGTTCTAATTTTGTTACCTTTTGGTCTGAGAGAATTCAAGGTATAACTTCAATGTTTCTGAATTTGGACAAGTTTGCTTTGTGGCCTAAAATGTTGTCTATTTTGGAAAATGTTCCATGTGCTTCTGAGAAAAACGTGTATTCTGATGCTGCTGGGTGAAATATTCAGTAGATGTCTGTTAAGTCTAATTGATCTTTGCAGTTGTTTAGGTCTGCGATTTCTCTGTTGAGTTTTTGCAGAGTTGATCTATCTAGTGGGGAAAGTGGTGTGTTAAAATCCCCAACAATTAATGTCTTTGGATCTATGTGGGATTTGAGTTATAGTAGTGTTTCTTGGTTAAATTTGGGTGCTCTGTTTTTTTGGCGAATAGATATTTAGGATTGTAATATGCTCCTGAAGGAGAGATCCCTTAATTAGTATGTAGCGACCTTCTTTATCTCTTCTCACTAATTTTAATTTGAAGTCTATGTTATCTGATATTAGGATTGCAACTCCCACCTGTTTATGGGGGCCATTTGCTTGGTAGATTTTGTTCCAGCCTTTCATATTGAAAATGTGTTTGTTTTTATGGGCAAGTTGTGACTCCTGAAGGCAGCAGATAGAAAGATCTTGCTTTTTAATCCAACTAGACAGTCTATGTCGCTTAATTGGAGACTTAAGTCCGTTAATGTTGAGAGATAGGACTGAGAGGTATTTGGGAGTTCCTGCCATTTTATCCACCTTCTTGGGGGTTGCGGCAACTGGGTTATTCCTATGGTTCTTGGATTCTCAGTTTGGGTGAGGTTTCTTGGCCTTTATTGTGGTCTTATTGGTTTTCTATGTGCAGGACATCTTTAAGAATCTTTTGTAGGGCTGGTTTGGTGGAGATATATTGTTTCAGTTTTTCTTTGCTATGGAAGGTTTTATTTGACCTGAGGCTATGAAGGAAAGTTTAGCTGGATACAGAATTCTGGGTTGATAGTTGTTTGTCTTTAGGGCATGGCATACATCATTCCAGGCTCTTCTTGCTTTGATTGTCTCTGCTGATAAATCTGAGGTGATTCTAACTGGTTTCCCTTTATAGGTGATTGACACTTTGTTCTTGACAGTTTTAAGGATCCTTTCTTTGGTCTGAATTGATCCTGTGTGAATTATAATGGGGCAGTGGTATATCCTATTCTGGTCTGGTCTATTTGGAGTTCTAAAAGCTTCTTGTGTCTGAATAGGCCTTTCTTTTTGCATGTTTGGGAAGTTCTCTGCTAGGATCCTGTTAAACAAATTTCCTAGACCATTAACTTCTGTCTCTATGTGCTCCTCTACAACCATTATCCTCAGATTAAGTCTTCTGATTGTGTCTTCCAAGTGTTGAATAGATCTATCATATTTCTTGGATTTGGCTTGGATGGTTGTATGTTCTTTCTCTATAATAGCTAGGCTGTCTTCAATCCCTGAAATTCGATCTTCTGCATGGTCTAACCTATTATCAAGGCTTTCTACTTTGTTTCTTATTTATTTTCCTTCTACTTGGTCGGCTTTCATGGCTTCAAATTCTTTGTTGGAGCTTTGTTTTAGATCTTGTATTAACTTCTTTTCTTCCTTAATTTGGTGTTCAGTGTTTATTCTCAAATCACTTAGTTGATTGGTTATGGTTTCCTTGGACTCCCATTCCTTCTGTTGTGTTCCATTCAGCATTCCCTTTGTGGTCTCCCTGACTTCCTTCAGCTCTGTGTTTATGTATTCCATGAATCCCTTTAGTGATCTTTCTGTATTCTCATCCTGCTCTCTCAATTCCTGTATTACTCTCTGATTAGCTTCCTCACATTCACGCACTTCCTGTAGTTCTCTTTGAGTGTTCTCAACCTGCTCATGCCATTCCTGACTTTCTTTTTGAGTGTTCTCAAGTTGCTCACACAATTCCTGTATCAATCTCTGAGTAGCTTCCTCATGCTTATGATATTCCTGCATTTAAAGTTTGTTTTTCCTCCTCTCTCTCCCTATCATGCTCATACAGAGTCCTTTGCAGGTTTTCAATCTTTTCATTTACCATGTTTACCAGTAGTGTTTGTAGAGCTTTTTGGGAACTCTCCTCTGGATTATTCATTATCTGTTCTGTCCCCTGATTATGAGTGGGAGTTGAGATACACAGACTTGCCATTTTTCTTGTGTTTTTCCGGATTGCTCTGCCCATTTGGGATGAAAGTAACACCAGTTTTGTGTTAGCACACTATTTTAAGGCAAGCATCAACCAAAGTCTGTAGTTGCACAGTCAAAAGTCTGCAGATACAATCTAGTTCAATAGATATATCTATTCAACATCAAACAACTATGTATTAATGGGGGGGTGGCCTTCCCTCCTCTGCTCCCTGAGAAGGAGTGAGGATGTCAGGCTTCTACTCACACCAGAGTCTTAGTTCCTGGATCATCTCTGGTCTGCGAAGTGCAGGATGAAGATGTCTGCTCCTTGCTGGTTCTTGCTGGTGTTGAGTAGAATCCGATCACCTGCCGCATCTGACACCTTTGTCCTGGACTCTCTGTGTTGCAAGTATGGCGGCTATGGCCACTGCTACCACAGCTGCGGCGGCTGGCAAGTGCTCAGATCTGTCTCCTTGCCTGGATTTTCCCTCTCTGGCCTAGGTCTCTGCACTGTGATGGCACATTTGGTGTGATTCTCTCGTTTTAGGACTGTTCACTGGAACACTAAAACTGCTTTCTATGCAAGAGCTTGTTTCGCCTCCAGCTTCTCCTCTGCCATCCTCCTGGAACTCCATCAAAATAGTCATTTTTGAAAATCACAAAATTACATCTCTTGAAGCTTCTTTATCTATTAAATAAAATGTATTTGCATTCTAAATATGTCATTCATCTATCCAACAATTGTATAACCAAACCAACTCCATGGCAAATAGATCCTCTGATTAATTCAAGTACATATTTAGGAACAGGAAGGTTCCGGGAAAATGGCGGAGGAGAAGCTGGAATCTGAACAAGCTCTCACATAGAAAGCAGTTATAGAGTTCCAGTGAACAGTCCTAAGCCAGAGAATCACACCAAGTGTGCAATCACAGGACAGAGAGTTAGACAAGAGAGGGGAAGCCAAGGCAAAAAGACACATCTGAGCGCCTGCCAGCAGCTGCCGCTGCGGCAGCAGGGTCGCGGCGGCAACCACTGCCGTGGGGTCATACCTGAGACACAGAGAGTCGGGGACGAAGGAGCCAGACGCAGCGGACAAGCGGATTCTACTCAACACCAACAAGAACCGACAAGGAGCGAACATCTTCATCCTGCTGTTTGCAGACCAGAGACGACCCAGGATCCAAGACTCGGCGTGAGTACAAGCCCGAGATCCTGACTCCTCAGGGAGCAGAGGAGGGAAGGCCACCCCTCCCCCCCCAGCACCGGTGATCTCCATCTTGGATACCGACAAAGCTCGGAGGAGCTGCTAGCTCCAGCTCAGGCCTTGGAATAAAACGAGTCATTTAGCAGGTCACAAGAACTTAACGGCAAAGTGACCTGCAAGACTCGGCTCCATCCAGGGAAAAGTCACCCAGCTCAGGCGCCAGACATTGGAGTGGCTTCCCTCACTGGGTAACCAGAGCCAGAGGCTGCCCCTCCCTCTAGCAGCCTCAACAATCAATTGAAAAACAGAATCCCTGAGAACGGCTGCAGGCTGGGCGCTGTGAGCTTTATCACAAAATAGCCCCAGGGAAAAGCTACTGCTTGTTGAAAGGCCTCAACTCTACCCAGAACCTAGCCTCACCACCACATCCCCCTCTTTTGTGATTCTCAAAGCAGACCACCCTCCCAGAAAACTAACCTGGGAGGGGGATCTCAAAATCTTGGGTAAAGCAGAGCATTTTTTTGCCTCTTCCAACCAACCGAGTTAAGAAACCAATCAAGCCACAGGACCTCAAGCTGACCAGAGACTCCAACGAGACTGGTTACAGACAAAAGGGAGATACAGGATTCTTCCCACCCCTCCCCCCTCAAAAAAAAAATCAAAAGACTTTTTTTTTTCCTTTTTTTTTCTTTTCTTTTTCTTTTTTTTTCTTCTTCTTCTTTTCTTTTTTTTTGCTTGTATTTTGTTTTTTGTTACCTTATATATATATATATATATATATATATATATATATAAATTTATTTCCCTTCTAAAACTTTTATTAATCTTTAATTTTTGCCTCTTCTGAAAAAAAAATCGTTTTCCAGTAACTTTCTTTTTTTTTTTTTCTTTCCTCATCTTATAATTTTTATTTTAGGAATACGTGAATGAGCGTTTTCATTTCTTTTCTTGTCTTCTTTCTCTTTTTCTTTCTTTCTTAATTATCTTTTTGTTTTTTATCTAGCTCTACTGAACTTCTTATCTTTTCTTCTCCCTTTCCCATCCTTAAAGTTTTTCACATCTCCTCTATGTCCCTCCCCTTCTCTGAACATATTCACATTCCTCTCTAAATAGACGGTCTTTTAACCTCTATAATAACATTAATTTTTACGTTTCTATTTTTTTTCTGGTCTCTTTTTATTCCCCTTTCCGTCTCTTCTTTTTCTCTCTCTCTCTACTTGCATCCTACCCAACCCATTTCCTGCATTGTGCTTAGGACATAGTTAACTCTCCCTGTGCCTCCCCACACCAATCTATTCCTATTTTTTACCCACATCTCTCCCTAATCCTAATAATTTCTGGTTTTCCAAATTCTTTTCTGTGGTTCGAAGTCCTTTAACATATAGTTGTTTGATGTCGAATAGATGTATCTGTTGAACTAGATTGTATCTGTAGACTATTGACTGTACAAATACAAACTTTGGTTGATGGTTGCCTTAAGATAGTGTTCTAGCAAAAAACTGGTGCAATCTTCATTTCAAATGGGCCGAGTAAGTCGGAAAAACACAAGAAAAATGGCAAATTCAGATATCTCAATTCCCAATCTTGATAATCAGGGATTAGAACAGATAAAGAATAATCCAGAGGAGAGTTCCCAAATAGCTCTACAAACACTACTAGCAAACATGATAAATGAGAAGTTTGACAATGTACAAAGGACTCTGTATGAGCGTGATAGGGAGAGAGAGGAGGCATCCCAGAAGTTTATACAGGAATATCATAAGCGTGAGGAAGCTACTCAAAAACTGATACAGGATTTGCGTGAACAACTTGAGAATACTCAAAGAGAAAGGGAGGAATGGCGTGAGCAGGCAGAGAACACTCAAAGAGAACTGCAGGAATCCCAGGAACGGCAAGAAAGAGAACTCCAGGAATCCCACAGACGGGAGGAAGCTAATCAAAAAGTAATTCACGAATTAAGAGACCAGGTAGAGAATACACAAAGATCACTAAAGGCATTCATGGAATCCATTAACAAAGAGCTGAAGGAATTCAGGTAGACCACAAAGGGAATGCTGAATGGAACCCAACAGAAGGAATGGGAGTCCAAAGAAACCATAACCAATCAACTAAGTGATTTGAGAACAAACACTGAAAACCAAATTAAGGAAGTAAAGAAATTCATACAAGACCTAAAACAGAGCTTCAACAAAGAACTTGAAGCCATCAAAGCTGACCAATTAGAAGGAAAAGAGATAAAAAACAAAGTAGAGAGTCTTGACAGCAGGTTAGACCATGCAGAAGATCGAATCTCACGGATTGAAGACAGCCTAGATATTATAGAGAAAGAACATACAACCATCCAAGACAAGTCCAAGAAATATGATAGGTCTATCCAACACCTGGAAGACACCATCAGAAGGCCCAATCTAAGGATAATGGGTGTAGAGGAGCACCTAGAAACAGAAGTTAATGGTCTAGGAAATTTGTTTAACAGGATCCTAGCAGAGAACTTCCCAAACATATAAAAAGATAGGCCTATTCAGATACAAGAAGCTTTTAGAACCCCAAATAGACCAGACCAGAATAGGACATCCCACCGTCACATTATAATCCACACAGGATCAACCCAGACCAAGGAAAAGATCCTTAAAGCAGTCAAGGAGAAAAGGTTAATCACCTATAAAGGGAAACCAATTAGAATTACCTCAGATTTCTCAGCAGAGACAATCAAAGCAAGAAGAGCCTGGAATGACGTATGCCAAGCCCTAAAAACAAACAACTATCAACCAAGAATACTGTACCCAGCTAAACTCTCCTTCATAACTGAAGGCCAAATAAAAACCTTCCATAGCAAAGAAAAATTGAAACAATACATCTCCACCAAACCAGCCCTGCAAAAGATTCTTAAAGATGTCCTACACATAGAAAACCAACAAGAACGCAACAAAGGCCAAGAAACTGCACCCAAACTGAGAATCCAAGAACCTTAGGAAGAACCCAGTTTTCACAGCCCCCAAGAAGGTGGATAACATGGCAGGAACTCCCAAATAACTCTCAGTCCTATCTCTTAACGTTAACGGACTGAACTCTCCAATTAAGCGACATAGACTGTCTATTTGGATTAAAAAACAAGACCCTTCTATCTGCTGCCTGCAGGAGTCACATCTTGCCCGCAAAAACAAACACATTTTCAAGGTTAAAGGCTGGAACAAAATCTACCAATCAAACAGCCCTCATAAACAGGCGGGAGTTGCAATCCTAATATCAGATAAAATAGACTTCAAATTAAAATTCGTGAGAAGAGATAAAGAAGGTCGCTACATACTAATTAAAGGATCTCTCTTTCAGGAGGATATTACAGTTCTAAATACCTATTCACCAAACAATGGAGCACCCAAATTTATCAAAGAAACACTACTTTCCCTCAAATCCCATATAGATCCAAAGACATTAATTGTTGGGGATTTTAACACACCACTTTCCCCACTAGATAGATCAACTCGGCAAAAACTCAACAGAGAAACCGCAGATCTAAACAGCTGCATAGATCAACTAGACTTAACAGACATTTACCGAACATTTCACCCAGCAGCATCAGAATACACGTTCTTCTCAGCAGCACATGGAACGTTTTCTAAAATAGACCACATTCTAGGCCACAAAGCAAACTTGTCTAAATTCAGAAACATTGAAGTTATACCTTGCATTCTCTCTGACCACAAGGGAATAAAATTAGAACTCAACACCAAAAGCCACCAAAGAAAGTCCAGTATCACATGGAGGCTTAACAACACACTGCTGAATCATGAGTGGGTCATGGAAGAGATTAGAAAGGAAATTCAAATGTTCATACTATTCAACAAAAATGAACACACAAATTACCAGCTCCTCTGGGACACAGCAAAGGCAGTACTCAGAGGCAAGTTTATACCTCTGAGCTCCTACATCAACAAATTGGAGAGATCTGAAACTAACAATTTAATGACACATCTAAACCTCCTTGAAAAAGAGCAGCAAGATAAACCCCAATCCACTAGATGGAAAGAAATAATCAAATTTAAATCAGAATTAAATGAATTAGAATCCAAAAAAACGATAGAAAGAATCAACAAAACAAAGAGTTGGTTCTTCGAAAAACTTAACAAAATTGACAGACCCTTAGCAAACCTTATCAGAAAAAGGAGAGAACACACCCAAATTAATAAACTCAGAGATGAGAATGGAAACATCACCACAGAAACAACCAAGATTCAGAACATTATAAGGGAATACTTCTCAAAACTTTATGCTAATAAGTTTGAGAACTTGACAGAAATGGACCTTTTCCTAGCAAATATTGACATGCCAAAACTAAACCAAGATGAGTTAAACCAGCTTAACAGGCCCTTATCAAGCATTGAAATAGAAACAGCAATAAGAGACCTCCCAGCTAAGAAAAGTCCAGGACCAGATGGTTTTACAGCGGAATTTTACAAGGCCTTCAAAGCAGAGATCACACCAATACTCCTCCAAGTCTTCAATGAAATTGAAAGAGAAAGCTCACTACCGAACACATTCTATGAAGCCATCATAACCCTCATCCCAAACCCAGGCAGGGACTCATCAAAGAAAGAGAACTATAGACCCATTTCTTTGATGAACATTGATGCAAAACTTCTCAACAAAATTTTGGCCAATCGACTTCAACAATTCATCCAAAAAATCATACACCATGATCAAACAGGATTCATTTCAGGGATGCAAAGCTGGTTCAATATACGCAAATCAATTAATATTATTCATCACATCAACAGGAGCAAGAATAAGAACCACATGGTTATCTCAATAGATGCAGAAAAAGCATTTGACAAGATCCATCACCCCTGGAAAAATTAGGAATCCATGGAACATTCCTCAATACAATAAAGGCTGTATATGACAAACCTACAGCCAGCATTATACTCAATGGTGAAAAACTAAAGCCATTTCCTCTTAACTCAGGAACAAGACAAGGATGCCCACTCTCTCCACTTCTCTTCAATCTAGTATTAGAATGCCTATCTACAGCAATAAGACAAGATGCAGACATAAAGGGGATCCAAATAGGGAAAGAAGAAATAAAACTCTCCCTCTTTGCAGATGACATGATCTTGTATTTAAAGAATCCCATAGACTCCACTCCCAAATTACTCAAGCTGATTCAAAACTTTGGCAAAGTAGCAGGTTATAAAATTAACCCCCAAAATCAATGGCTTTTCTATATGCCAACAATGAGAAAAGTGTGGCTGAAATTAGGAAAGCAACTCCATTTGTAATAGCCCCACAAAAAATAAAATACCTAGGAATTAACTTAACCAAAGAAGTGAAGGACCTCTATGAAGAAAACTTTAAAATCTTGAAAAAGGAAATCAACACAGAACTTAATAAATGGCAAAGCCTCCCATGCTCCTGGATTGGCAAGATTAACATCGTGAAAATGGCAATACTTCCCAAGGCTATCTACAAATTCAAAGCTATACCTATCAAAATTCCACCCTCATTCTTCAAGGAAATAGAAGAGGCAATCCAAAAATTCATATGGAACAATAAAAGACCCCTAATAGCAAAAACGCTCCTCAACGGAAAGAACACTGCTGGAGGAATATCAATACCAAATTTCAAACTCTACTATAAAGCCATAGTAATCAAAACAGCTTGGTATTGGCATAAGAACAGACCTCAGGAACAAAGGAATAGAATTGAAAACCCAGAAATGAACCTACAGACCTATAGCCATCTAATCTTCGATAAGGAAGCTAAAAAAATAGAATGGAAGAAAGACAGCCTCTTCAGTAAATGGTGCTGGCAAAATTGGTTAACTACATGTAGAAAACTAAAGTTAGATCATTATATATCACCCTGCACCAGAATCAACTCCAAATGGATCAAAGACCTTGAACTCAAAGCAGACACTCTGAAAACATTACAGGATGGAATAGGAGAAACCCTAGGTCTCCTTGGCTCAGGCCGAAATTTTCTGAATAGAGACCCGGAAGCACAACAAATCAAAGAAAATTTGGACAAATGGGATTGCATAAGATTGCCGAGCTTCTGCAGGGCAAATGACATAGCTGGCAAGATCAAAAGAAAGCCCACCGATTGGGAGAAGATCTTTACTAGCCATACAACGGACAAGGGTCTGATATCTAAAATATACTTGGAACTCAAAAAATTAAACCACCCAACAACAAATCCTCAAAGAAACAACTTCCCAATAAATAAGTGGGCGAAAGACTTAAAGAGAAGCTTCTCTGAAGAAGAAAGAAGGATGGCCAATAGACACATGAAGAAATGTTCAACATCCCTAGCCATAAAAGAAATGCAAATCAAAACAACATTGAGATATCACCTCACTCCAGTTAGAACAGCAAAAATCAAGAACTCTAACAACAACCGATGCTGGAGGGGATGTGGACAGAAAGGAACCTTACTTCATTGTTGGTGGGAATGTAAACTTGTTCAACCACTTTGGAAAGCAGTATGGAGGTTCCTCAAAAGACTTCACATAGATCTCCCCTATGATCCAGCAATCCCACTTTTGGGCATTTATCCAAATGTTTACAAACAAGACCGCACTAAAGCTACCAGCACAACTATGTTTATTGCAGCATTATTTACCATAGCTAAGATATGGAACCAACCTAGATGCCCCTCAGTAGATGAATGGATCAAGAAAATGTGGTATATATACACAGTGGAATTCTAGGCCTCCATCAGAAAGAATGACATTTCCCCATTTGTTAGGAAATGGAAAGGTTTGGAAAAAATTATATTAAGTGAAGTAAGCCAGGCCCAAAGGAGCATAGGTCCCATGGTTTCCCTTATTTGTAATATGTAGTATAGGCATGAGTCAAGCGGAAAAGGTCAGATAATGTGGTGTTAGGAAAATGAACCCTTAAATATGTATTTTAATTTTTTTGTTTCTTTCATGCATGTGTTTCTAACGCATTTATAAGATTATTTCTTTGTTGCTTTGTATGTCCCTCCCCCACAGTGTAACCCCCGCTTTCACTATATTTGATGTCAGTATAACATATGGAGGAGATGGGGACAAACAAGTCGTTTAAGGATTCAGGTGGACCTGTTGCAACAATGAGAAGTACAAAATGTCATGTCAAAACCAGCTTTACAATATCGGTGTGTGGGGGGGTATAATTGGGTGGGGGGTGGGGGGAGGCGGGGAAGGGAAGTGAAGTGTAAACAAAGGAGGAGGCTGCAATGCTTGGTAAGAAATGTATGCATTATCCTGCCCATGTAATTGTAGCCCCTCTGTACAGTATGTTCTCAAATAAAATTAAATTAAATTAAAAAAAAATATTTTTGAACAGAAGTTATCACAGTTGTATAGAAATATTTACCCACCACTCTAGAAATTAAATCTGAAATCATAAAGTATTGGGATTAATAATTAGCTTTCACTATGTTGCCATAAAGAGGTAGTGAACCTTTTCAAGTGGGCACAGAGATTTGGTCACTGAGAAATTGTGATCAAAGAGGACATTAAGATCAAAGTCCTTTCCTCCTGTTCCTTCTTTTTCTTCTCTGTCTCCGTCTATTTTTTCTTCTCCCTCTCCCTCTTCCTCTCCCTCTCCCCCTCCTCCTCTTTCTTCCTCTCCCACTCCTATTCCTCCTCTTCTTTACTTGCTGGCTTCTATGAACACATGCTCCATCTAATGTTCCTGACAAGGGGTACAGTGCCACCACCAATCCAAAGCAATGAGGATAAGAAACATAAACTGAAATGTATAAAATCAGAAGCCAAGATTAATATTTTCTTCTTTTAAGTTGATTTTATAAAGTACTTTGTCATATTAATAGGAGGCTGACACAGGAGGCTGTCATTTATTATAGGGGATAAGATTTGCTGGAAAAAATGTGACCTGAATTTCTCCAATGATATCCACTAGACTGACTGCTCAGACTGTTTATGTACTAGATTCAAAGATGTTCTAACATTTGACACAGGATATGAACATTTTCAGATGCACCTGCAGGGTCTCTGATTCATTCTTCATTGGATCTGATCCCTTTAATAGTGATTACTTGAAAGAACAATATAGAAGGAGAGACATATATCATACAGAGATTAAGAATTAGCCTAAGAGATTTAGAATGTTAAAGGCAATGAGGAATAAGCCTAGTTGATAATTAGTTCTTCAATAACCAAAAATGGTTCCTGAGAACAGTTTCTGGTATACCTTAATTACTATCATTTATTCCTTCCATCTGGAGTCATTCGTTCTCTTCTGTCACAACTGCTAATTAGCCTTTGCCTTTTTGATGCCATGACTGACCAAAAAGATTTCCAAATCTCACTTAGACTACCCTTTTGATTGTGATTAGTAGTGATCACTCAAAGCCTGGAATCTTTGAATTTCCAGAATTAATCTTCACCTGACATCTAACCACATTCCTGGCATTAATTGCTGTGACCTAATGAACAAATCTTTTTTTTTTTTCAACACGGTATCCTAATATAGGTAAAGTACATGAATTAGAGACTATTGTCAGGTATCAGTATGAAAGGAGCAATTATATATTCCAAGTATGGGTTATTTATTTTGCATTTACTAACTAAATGTTGTCTTTGTTTTATTTATTTATTTATTTATTTATTTATTTATTTATTTATTTATTTATTTATTTATTTATTTATTTATTTTTGCCAGTCCTGGGGCTTAAACTAGTCCCTGGGGCTAGGGAATTATCCTGAGCATTTTTTTTTTTTTTGCTCAAGGCTAGCACTCTACTACTTGAGGCACAGCAGCACTTCCAGTGTTTCTTTTTCTGTTTATGTGGTATTGAAGAATTTAACCTAGAGTTTCATGTATGCTAGGAATGAAGTCACATTCCCAGAGCCCTAAATGACTTTCTTAAGATGGCATTACATTTTAATTCTGTAACTATGTATCATAATTTTGGCCAGGTTCTAGGAAAGGACATAGAAATCAATGCTAAGTCCAGTAAGGCTGAAATTCCTATCCCATCACTAAGGAAGTACAGTGTTAAGACTTGCAGGCTATTAGGACTCAGGGCTCCCAGAGCGTTAGCCTTGAGCTGAATAGCTGAGGGACCTTGACAGGCCCAGAATTCAGGCCCCACAACTGACCAAAAAAATCGCCATATTATCATACCATTCCATGGATAAATGTCTAATAGCAGATAGTTTTAGAACCTATCCCTCTGATTTGAATATTGCTTTTGCTTCTGCCTACAGTTAAATAATAGATTATTTTTCTGCTCTATCTTCCTTATGGACTTTCTTACATATCTGAAAACAAAATAAATCATTCTGCCTACTAATAAGCTACATGTATCTACTTATATAGGTTGTTCTATATATGATTCTATTACTAAGCATGTGACTTTAGCTCTCAAGTTTATTCAGCTTTAACATGAGAGGACAGAGTCTGTGACATGTCAAGAACTCTAGTAGTTATTATTAAAGGGATAACTAAAGCTAGAATGTGCAGCTGCAAGCACAAACCATCTATAATTGCGGTAGTAACACCTAGAACTAAGTGCATAGAGGTTCTCCGAAAATTTTTCCAGCAAGCAAAGATGTCATCTTTTCAATTTCCAGCTAGAGAATGCCAATGCTTGTGTGCTCTGTTACTAGTTCTCTCCTATGTCAGATTGGGCAGATTGGTCTTTTTTTTTTTTTTTTTTTTTTTTTTTTTTTTTTGGTCCGGTTGTGGGGCCTGAACTCTGGGCCTGGGCGCTGTCCCTCAGCTCTTCAGCTCAAGGCTAGAGCTCTACCACTTGAGTCACAGCTCCACTTCCGGCTTTTTTCATTTTGCTTATGTGGTGCTGAGGAATCGAACCCAGGGCCTCAGGCATGCAAGGCAAGCGATCTACCACTGAGCCATCTTCCCAGCCCAGATTGGTCTTTAATGGCACATAGTTAAGAGTTTCTGGTGATAAATAATAAAACAAGCTAACAGATCATGCCTACAGACAAGTATCCTGGGCCCATGACTCTTTATCTTCCATGGGGTCCTCGAAAGGGACTGTGTAGCTATAGACATGAGAACAAAATGAAGAACTTAAAAAAATTCCATCTGTCAAGCTGATGAAGGATGCTGTCCAAACCTGTGGAAAAAAACATGAAGTGCTAATTCTATGCACTGCTGATGCCTTTAATTATGCAAGTTTGCCAGTTGGAAAGATCATTATTCTGTTTTTAAGAAGATCATGCCACTGTACAGTTTGTGCCAAGGGTAATCAGTCACAGAAAAGAATCTCTCACATGTATAGCTCTACCTTACTTATAGCTTACTAGATCCTAATTATGTTTCATAAATGGACAGTCAAACAAGGAAAATAGAAAATATGCATGACTGTAAATTAGAATGTAGAAATTACATGTCAAAACAGGGAGCCTTTTTCTGTGCCTGTTCTAGGGCTTGAACTCAGGGCCTGGACTCTGCCCCTGAATTTTTTTACTCAAGTTTAGCATTTTAAAACTTGAGTCACAGCTCCAGTTCTAGGGTTTTTGGTGGTTAATTGGAGATAAGAATCTCACAGAGTTTGCTTCTTCATGATGGTTACGATCAGCCTCCTGAGTAGCTAGGAATAGAACTCTGAGCCACCAAAACCTGCTTAGGCAGCCATTTTGAAATTACACAGTAATGTTCCAGCAGGCAACTCACAGCAAGAGCACACTGAAGATAATTCCATTGTTACAGGATTGCTGATCCTTGATGCCCCAAGGAGGATGTCTCCAACAGGGAGTCATCTGCCTGGCCCTTGCATACTGAGTTCCTGATTTGTCTCAGAAAAGAATTTGAGGATACAAATTAAAGGCCAAGAAAGTTTATTAGTAAAGCAGAGTTAATGAAACAAAGAAAGATAATGCACAACCCAGCCATGGGTATGGGCATATCTGACCATAAATTCTTCATGATCTTAAAACTATCTGCATATCTGTGCTCAAATGGAGGTTGAGGGTTTGACTCATATTTATTAAGAGTGATTAAATGTACCAAGTGTGTGAACAAAGATAAATACATAAGGTACACTTTCATCAATTAGGCTCAGAGACTTCTAGACTGACCTATTTGTTAAATTTTGGTCATTGATGTCTGGTAAGCCCTTAAAAGGATGAATTTTGCCACATGCTCCAAGACAGGTGTCCATTCGTGAGATAAATAAAACTTTAATCACATTTTATCAAGAAAAGTTATTTTTCCCAAATGTCTGTTTTTTCCAGGATGAGTCTCTTTAAGATATCGTAGTTAAGTTTCCAGATCACACTTTATATATTTTTTTTATTGTAAGAATACCGTACATAGGAGTTACAATTACATGGGCAAGATAACGGGTACATTTCTTATCAAGCATTGTTTCCTCCTCTTTGTTTCCCCTTCCCATCTCTTCCCATACTCTCCCCACCTTCCCCCACCCGATCTTCCCCTCCCCCAAAGTTGTAAAGTTCGTTTTTTGACATAACGACTTGTACATCTCATTGTTGCAATGGGTCCACCTGTATCCCTGGTTAAACAATTTGTTTTTGCCCTTCCCCTCCACAAATTATACGAACATCAAATACAGTGAAGGCAGAGGTTATACTGTGGGGGAGGGACGTATAAGGCAACATAGAACTCATCTTATAAATGTGTTAGAAACAATTGCATGAAAGAAAAAAAATTGAATACTTATCTTGGGGTTCATTCCCCTAACATCAACTTATCTGACTTTTAGTGCTTGGCTCAGACATATACTAGTTATTACAAATAAGGGAAACCATGGGACCTATGTTTCTTTGGGCCTGGCTTACTTCACTTAATATAATTTTTTCCAAGTCTTTCCATTTCCTAACAAATAGGGCAATGTCATTCTTTCTGATGGAGGCATAGAATTCCATTGAGATCACACTTTATTTTGGACAAGCAGGCTAAGTCAGAGGAAGAGATCTACTCTTTTTCTTTATTCTTTTTCTTTTAACTAATACTGAAGCTTTTGATGGAATGTCAGCCTTAAAGATAATGCTTTTTTGCTTTTAATAGAATTATTAATACAGTGTCTCTGAATTCTGTGCTGCTGTTTCCTATGCCTCACTTTCCTTGTCTACTCCATCTCACCTTAAGAGGTAGTATTTCAAAGGTGTGAAATATTTTTTCTATAGCCTTAGTTTCATCAAGATCTTCAGAAAAACAGAATAATCCCTGTTTTCCTGAAGTTTGCCTATATTGGCTCATAGGGGCTTATCTGATTCTGATGGTTTGCTCCTGTGCCTCCTAGTAGTTCCTTGAGGTACTGCTATTGGGATCTCACTTGCCCTGATACAATTAGATTACTTCCTTTGGTGTTCATACCTTGGGGCATGTCTGCTGCTCATCTCCTCAACTTTCTATTGTTGTCTTTTTTTTCTAGAGGGGAGACCAGTGCCTGGAAGCTCTGCAGATATATAATCTCAGGACAGTTAGTGAGTAGTTGGAAGTATCCTTTCTTTTTGGCTCCATGACTGCCACTCAGTCCATGCCTTCACCACCATGAAGTTATTTACATGTCCTCAGACATAGTTTCCATACTCTTTTATTCCTGTATCTCTTGATTCAACCTGTACATTCTTGTCAGGTGGATCTTAAAACACAGTTCTTCATATAGTCTTCCTATTTAAGATCTTTTGTGAGTCAACTTCATTTAAAAGTCTAGTCAACCTTTCTTTTCTTCTCCCTCTGCTAGCATTATATACCCTCCTCTAATCATCAAAAGTTTATCATTTCCTAGTTTTTCTTTTCTCATCTTTTTGTTGTTCATCTCCATTTACCTGCCTTAAGAACCTTCCAAACCATCTAAACGTCTTTAAAACCAACTTCTTTTGCAATTGATAAAATCTAGGATGCAAAGAAGTGTGACTACTCCAAACTATTTACATTCCATTCAGTTTTGAAACATGGCCATGTGTAATGTTATAAAAAATAGCAACTTAGAATACTGCAAATACTAAGTGAATATATTTGCTGAAGTTGTAACAGTTTAGATTTTGAGATTCTGAGAGTTAAATAAGGTATCATGAAGAACACAAGGATAAGTCTTGGGCATATTTCAGCTAGCCTGACTGTTTAATGCCATGGGATATATTACCTAACTCTCAAAAACTTACTTCAGGTATAAATTTTAGATGAATATTGTAAAACTAGTATCGTAAATTTAAAGTTTACAGAAATTAAATCTATTAACATATTTTATTTACCTTCCTTTTTTTAGAGTTAAACATAGTGACTGGTAAATAACATAAATTCAATCAACTGACTATATACTCATTTACTGTAGCCAGATATTTTTATCTAATATCTACATATATTATATAATAAATCATCTGAATTTAACTAGGTTAAAATTAAGACAGGATTGCAGAACTTACTACAAAATCATTTAAACTTATGTTTTTCTTTAATAAAGTTGTCTCAGTTATGAACATGTATATTTCAGTTGAGTTTACTTTTACCCAGGTTGGATGGTTGAAATGCCTTTTGACAACCCAATGAAGACATTTGCAGAAACGGTGGCCTGAATACAATAAAAACAGGTGCCACCTGAATTTCAGCAGAACAGCTTATTGAAATTTTTAGAGATAAAACAATAAGGAGCGAAGGAGCCTTTGATTTTAGGGAGGTTTGTAGAGGAGACAGCATGACTAGGTCTTTACTTTGAACACTTATTTGTAATTCAGGGGATTGGAATAAGTTACAATTTTATATACAAAACAGAGCATCTTAAAAAAAAAATAAACTAGCTAGATGAAGTTTCCCAGTAAAAATTCAAACCTGATTCTTCCCTTCCTTTAATAAAGGATAGGTTATCATTGTTTTGATAAAGTAGTCTAAAACTACAATTCCCTCCCTCATGTTGTATGATGTACCAAAAGAAATTTATGGGGAAATGATTCCTTCGCTGGTTAGCTGTGACGCTTGCTCCTTCATTTCCAGATTCCTTTGGCCTCTTAAGAAGTGTGCTGACCCTTCTAGGTACTGTCCATCAAGTTCTTTGTATCCAAAGGTGCTTAACGAGATCAACAAAGCACAAGTATCATATTCGAACAGTTGTTGGTAAGAAGAAATTTCTATGAACTTGGAACAGATCTGAGTCACTTTAGAAATAAGGGAGATTTAGTCATTTCCTCAGGATCACAATCCTAGAGAGTGATGACATTTGATCTATTTTATCAAATGAAAACATACAAGCTAACAGGATTTCTGTAAAAAAAAAATAATAGGACCCATTGTGTGCAAAGTAATTAATACCTAATGGAATTTCAGAATTGGTAGGTTCTCTACTCCTCTGCATAAAGTTTCACCAAGTCCTCAAGACATAACAGTGAAAGGCAAAGCAAATGTATTTGGCTATTAGTGGGTACCTGGTAAACAGAGATGCCTTAACTCTGACAAAGTGCATATCATAGTCGTTAATGTGACCTTTCTGAACAACTATATAGTCTATATGTTCCAGTGTGAGCCCATGGGCGGTACAATCATATCTGAGACTGAGAAACTTGTCATCAATGTAAAACACCTCCTCATCTTCCACCAACATCAAAGGTATGAGTATGGAACTATTTGTGGAGTTCTCTGATGTCTTCAATAGGAGGATTCTGGGCTTAAAGAGGGAAGCGTAAAAGATAATCATTTGTGTCCCTTTTCTCATATTTCAATGTTTCTGATGAATGTGAATCCTGAGAAATGTAACTTCACCAATGTCATCAGAAAATGCCTCTAGCTGCAACAAATATTTACACTTCTTGTTTATAGTTCATCCATGATAATTTTGACATCATAGAGTGACTCATCATCATAATCCATTACACCCAGACCATAAATGCCCTTTCAGAAATTGTCACTTGTAACCTGTGGAGTTGCAACATATCCAATGCTATTATCTGTAAATCTGACCTGTCATCACATTTGGTAGCTTTTTTCAGATGTCATCAAGAAGAATGGTGAATCAAACATCCAGAGCTCCCCTAAAGGCTGTACGGAGAATCAGGTTGTCTATTTCTTTAACAATGATATCCACTCTCCAACCTGGATCTGAGAACCAATATCACCCTTAATAATCAACCATTTGTCAAGCTCATTTCTTGCTGCAAAAATTAATTTAACTGAAAAACCAGGATGGTATATTTTGATTGACATGGCCTCAAAGGAATAACCTTGTGACCCTACCCCCACTCAAATAACAGTGTTCAGATTTGGGGAATTTTACTTGGAAGGTGAACCCTTAAGTTGGCTCTTCTTCAGATGGTCTCTTCTTCTTGACAGTTTCCAGTCAGGTCCTTGAAGAAGAGGAGGAACTTGGGGAACTTTACCTTATATAAGGTTAACAAACTTCACTCTATACAGAAACTGCTACCAAAACTTAGAAAAAAGCCTACTAAGAAGAAAGAAAATTGGGCTAGGAATCAACACTAAAGTTCAGGTTGGAGTTAACTATTTACTGGTTATTGCACTTCAAATTTGTACCTCCTCTTAGATTCTTAAATACTGTTCCCCATTACATTTTTGTGCCCAACTATAGGGGAAAGATAACCTTATTCTCAAAGTTAACTCTTTTGGACATTTGTGGGAATTTTTCTCAAAAATAGGCAATTCAGTTCTCTGGTACACATTAGTGAATTATCAGATTCATCCACTTAAGGGCTGAACCTTACAAGATTGCCCCCCATCTCCATATGTCAATCATCATCCCTTCTTTGTTAGATCATTTGCTAGACTGGTTCACAGTCCTCAGAAATAGTTTACTCCTACATTAAGGATTATAAAAGGACATAACTCAGGAATTAGAATATTCCATGTTCTCTCCAGATGTGCCACTTTTCAGCCAACCAAGTGTTTACAACTTAGAAACTCACTGAACTTTGTGATTTAATTTTAATTTTTATTTTAATCTTTTAGTTGTACAAAGGAGTTGCCCTTTCAACAATGCAGTTTGTGAATATAATGCAAAGTCCAGAAGGCAAATTCCAGAATAAAAAAATAAACTGAATTTAAGAGTGCTAAAATGAAATAGCCAGTATACTCAGTTACTGGGGAACTTGGAAAACTACAGAATAGTAAAAAAATGGACACAGGAAATTAACCATACTTAGGTAAGCTGTAGAGTAGGAAACTGACAATACTCAAAGTCTAAGTAAAATAGACTGTGGGCTGGTCTTGCGTTTGATCTCATGCTCTGGGCATTGTCCCAGAGCATTTTTTCTCAAGGCTACCACTTTAGCCACAACTCTGGTAGTGTCTTTTTGCAGGTTAATTGGAAATAAAAGTCTCATCTTTCCTGCCTGGGTTGGCTTCAAACATAGATCCTCAGAACTGAGCCAACTGAGCATCTAGGATAACATTCAGCTTCATCTCAGTTTTTAGGTAATTTGTTTGCCAATATTCAATCCTTGTAAGTCTTTCTATAGCATTGGCCTCCGATCACCACACAGATTCCCTTTCAAGTATATTTATTCTTTGTTTTAATACATTTATTGTAAAAATACTGTTCAGAGGGGTTAGTTACATGAGCAAGGTAAAGAGCGTACATTTCCTATCAAGCATTGTTACCTCCTCCTTTGATTTTCCTATACCATCCCTAACCTCCCAGCTCCACAACTACACTATACACTCCCCCTACCCCGGCATAAATTGTAAAGTTTGTTTTTCAACAGTGTCTTGTGCATCTCATTGTTACAATGGGTCAACCTGTATCCTTATTTAAGCATTTTGGTTTTTTTTTTCCTCTTTCCCTCCCCAAATTAGAGAAGTGTATATACAAGATGCAGGGCACCAACATCAAACACAGTGGAAATGGGTTATACCATGTGGGGGGATGGGAATACAAAGAAGCAAAAATCACATGGAATATTATAAATATTTTAGAAACAATAGCAAGAAAGAAAAAACCACTTGCGTCCCTATCTTGGGGTTCATTTCGTTTATCATCATCTTATCTGGTCAAGTATTATATTTATACGTAATTTTTCCCATTCAGTCCTACCAGTGGCTCCTAGTTACTTTTCCATGGTGGCATTTCCAATTAACAAACCCTGCTGATAAATGAAAACACATATTGTGATCAACAGAATAAAACTAATTTGAGCTGTTGTTTCTTGTTTCTAGCTTTAAGCTCTTTGGGAAATTTTCAAGGGCCCTACATAGCATAGTTGTAAACATGAAGTTGAATGACCCACTAACTATGAAGTCTCTCCTTACTTAATTTAAGGTGTTTGAGAAGGGTAAGGTGTGGGTTGGCCAATTGAACCAAAGCACAGATTCCACTCCAGTTTGGCCAGTAACATCTCCAATACTGGTCTTCTGCAATACTACCAGACATTTCCCCTGGCTATGATTAGTACTTATTGCTCATCTCAAAGAGTTGGCCTTCACTACATACAGCTAAGTTTCTCAGAAATGTCAATTTTTCCCCAAGTATAGTTGACTTGGAAAGAATGGAACCAGTCAGTTTCAGGGTTTTTTGAGAGTCTTGCTTTTTAGAAGCAAGTTGTCTCAGATCACATTTTGCTGACCTATCATGAATTTCATGCCCATGGGGTCTGAGCTCCATGACAGCACAAATAGGACCTCTTGTGTGGCCTCCCTGCCACACAGTCATAGTAGTACTCAGTATGTGGACGGAATCACCACAGTATTTACCTTGCTTATCCAGTCTCAATTTCAATCTGGGTAGATTCAAAATTGAAAGTCATACACAGAGTGTCTGCTCCAAGACTGAAGTTGCTAGCATATTGTAGGATTAACTAGACGGTCCATTGAGACCATGGAACTAAGCATGGTCATATTAAGGGCATTAAGACTGTTTGGAGTTCCCCAAGCAGGATGTTTTCACAGGTCAATATCTGACAAACATTAGACACTTATCTGGGCATTATAAAACTGAATCATGTTTTTGACCAATTTGATCATTAACACCCTCCTTACTAGAAGGAAATCCCCTCCCCCACTAGAAGGGAAACTTGCATTCCTGCTATTTAGAAACCCTCAAAACTCCCTCCCTCTTGGCAGAAAACCCTCCCTCCTTCTTGGTAGAAAACCCGTTAGGTGTAGCTTGCCTTTTTTTTTTCTTTTTTGGTCAATGTTGGGACTGAACTCTGGGCCTGGGTGCTGTCTCTCAGCTCTTCAGCCCAAAGCTAATGCTCTAGCAATTGAGTCACAGCACTACTTCCAGTTTTCTGGCTTTCTGAGTGGTTTATTGGTGATAAGAGTCTCACAGACTTTACCTGCCAGGCCTAGCTTTGAACCACCATCCTCAGATCTTAGCCTCCAGAATAGCTAGGATTACAGGCGTGAGCCCCCGGTGCCTGCTTTTTTCTTTACTTTTCTTTTCTTCTCTTTTTTCTTTGTTTTGTTGGTTGTGAGGCCTGAAATATGGGCCTGTACACTGTCCCTCAGCTCTTCAGCTCAAGGATATTCTCTACCACTTGAGCCACAGCACCATTTCTGGCTTTTTCTGCTTATGTGGTGCTGAGGAATTGAACCCACAGCTCATGCGTTCAAGGCAAGCACTCTACCACTGAGCCACCTTCTCAGCCCTTCATCTGAGTTTTTAGTTAGCTCACTGACAATGTTCAATCCTTCTAAGGCCTTTATGCAACTTTGGCCTCCAGTCACCACACAAACTCTTCCCTTTTCAGATAGTTTCTAGAACTAATTTGCCCATGCCATCCTACTAGAGCATTTCATTTATGGGTTTTAAAAAAACTTTTAGTATAATTAACAAACCTCTGTTCATCTTACTCTATTCTACATTTTATTTTTGCCAGGCCTGGGGCTCCCTGAGCTTCTTTTGCTCAAGACTAGCACTCTGCCAGTTGAGCCACAGAGCCACTTCCAGCCTTTTCTATTTATGTTGTGCTGAGGAATAAAACCTAGGGCTTCATGCATGCTAGGCAAACCATTGACCACTAACCCATATTGTCAGTCCCCGAAATTTATTTTATTTATACTAATCATCAGAATAAAACTGATTCATAAGCTGCTATCTAGTTTCTGGATTTGAACCTTTTGGAAATTTTGGGGGGGATCCTGAAAAGCACCTATGTTAATAGGAAATACAAATGACCCTCTAGGGAAGGGGTCTCTTCTAACTAGTATAAAATGTTTGAAAATGGACAGGTGGATGAAATGCTAGCATGAAAGGGATGTCCAATTGAACCAAAGCACAGGTTCTACTCTAGTTGGCCAGGAAGGTCTCCAACACTGGTCCTCCAAAATACCATTAGACATTCCCCCTTGCTATGTTTAATGCTTACTGCTCATCTCTTCACAGGTTCGGTCTTCCCTGCATCTTGATAAGTGTCCCAGAAATGCCAATTGTTCCCCCCTACCTCAGGAAGATAGGGTTTTTTTCTTAGATCCTTATTCTTGGGAACAGCAACAGCAGGGTCTTACAAGTTTCCCCAGGCTGTGTTTGGCATTCCATGCCTTGGGGGTCTGAGGTTCATCACAGTGGGAAGTGGACCACTTGTTTTTCTGGTCTCTGTGTCATACAAGCTTAACAGTAATGGCAGACAGAATATTTAATCCATTTCACCCAAGCATTAATTTTTGTTGGTCATAGGACTTGAACTCTGGGCCTGGGTGCTGTCCCTAAGCTCTTCAGCTCAAGGTGAAAGTCCTACTACCTGAGTCACAGTGCCACTTTCAGTTTACTGGTAGTTAATTGGAGATAAGAGTCTCAAGGACTTTTCTCCCTGGGCTGGCTTTGAACCCCAATCCTCAGATCCTGAGTAGCTAGGATTGCAGGTGCAAGCCATTGGCACCCAGCTTTGGACTTGAATTTTAAGTTTATCCAGAGAGTCTGCTTCTGAAACTGAGGTTTCAAAGCCATACATCCTTGGATCAGCTAGGAGATAAATCCAGGCTTCAGAGTCAAAGTGGGCAGCTGAAGGAGTTTAGTGAATAGGACTTTTTTGAGTTCCCCTTGCAACATATAAGATTTAAAACACACACATGCAAGCACACATGCATAGCAAGTTTTTGTTTGGACTAGTGCACATTATGGAGCTCCATAATGAAAATTATCCATTATTTATGAGTGTTCTCAGACCTTTGTCAATATTCTCCCAGTGGATTATCAGAAGCAGGTCCTTGGATCATTTTTCTTGGGTTCCTTAGGCCTAGAATTCTTATTCCCCCTTTTAGCAGGCCTCTTGTGATTTGTTTTTGGTGCACTCAATCCTCCCTATTGTAAGTTTCTTGTGCACCTCTCTCATTTTCAACTCTCCCCTTACTGGAGATTTCTCGAATATGGCTTCCTCCAGCTCCCACATTTTTTTTGAGAAGTCAACAATATATTTTATTCCACAGGAAGAAAAGTGGTGACTGATTTGAGAAGCAGGTTTACAGAGTCGGAACACACTGGTGATCATCATAGTGTTATAGAGTGAGGAACTAGGTAGTTTATTTTCAGTTCATTAAGCAGCGACTATGGATTTTTGAGGCACAGATAGATGACATTTGAAAACAAGGTGGCCCAGGATCCAGCTCCCACATTTTTATCCTTGGGCCAGAGAATGAAAATGCACCTCAAGACTCAAGTTCTCTTTGTGCCTAAGACACATTCAGCCCATGATAATCCCCAACCAACAAGGTAATATGCTCTAGTTCAATTTTTCCTCTCACGGCCAATGCATGAGGTTATTTTTTATTGGGGTGCTTCCTTGGGCCCTTTCCTGACATTGCTGATACACTTTCCATCATTAACCACAACGGATGGTGTTTAACCCAACCTTGAGCTACCTCAACAAGGCAGGATGTGTCTCTTCTGAGGGTCTCCCCACATCCCCCTTGTGTAACAAGGATCCTGGACTAGTCCCCAAATTGTTGGGAATACTCCCCTGTGTAACCCAATATCCCAAGAAAGACCACCAAGTTGAAAAGTACTTAGCATGACAAAGTTTAGTTCTGTTAAAGGGCTTGTTACTGACAGGAAGCCAATTAAACAACTACTCTGAGTAGGAAGATTGCCCAGGTTTTACCCATAATGAGTTACTACTTCTGGTATTGATCAGAAGTCGTGTTAACAATCTTACACAATTGGCTCTTTTGAAGCTCAGCTGGCTTCAAAAAGGGGGTTTAAGAGTTTCAGAGCAATCCACTAAACCAGGCCAGAAATTGTTAGAAAATTCTTACTCAGCTGGTACTCTATGAATTAAACTATGACTCAAGTCCCTAGAACGATTTTAGTAACAGGATATACTTTAGTTAAAATAGTTTTTTGTAAGATGATGCTATGCTTAGTCAGTGCTTTCCCTCAAGCAATCACTTTCAGCAAAAAAGATTCTAATTCCTACTCAGTCCATTCCCAGACAGAATTTACTATCAGCAGCTCCCTCTTTGGAATGGAGGCTTATGAGCTTCCAGGTGAAAACACCTTATTCACATATTGTCTTGGCTCCCTTAGGCAAACACTTCAGGAAGTGGTTATGAAACCAACAGCTGTGTGTGGCTGATCCTTTATAAAAAACAAACAAACAAACCTGTCTTGTACTTCTGCTCCTAGCACAAATAGAAAGAAGAAAGCCTCTCTGAGCACAGAGCACAGATTGGGCTGCAGCATATTCAGCACCATAGATGAATCAGTCAGATCCCAGCTGCTTGGCTGACCACAGGGCAGACTTCTGATGCCACATTTCTGAGGCAAAGCAGTTCTAAGCTGCCAAGACACTATGGTAGGAAGAGGCCTGATGGAGAATTCTTGGTGGGAAGGAGAAGGTGAAACTTTGGATTTAGGTTTTAGAAAATGCAAGCCATTTTCTGAATTGCTTGAGGCAGCGAGCAGAACATGTTGTCTAGCCCTCTAGATGCAGAGTATGAAAACACTTCCCACATCTTACACTCAATCGCTCCTGCCTGACAGTCTTCAATTCCCTCTTACAGGAGTTAAGCAGTTTTTAAGAAAGCAAAAGTTAGCGAACCTGATCTAGCTGGTGAAGAAATCATATCCTTTGGCTTTAGAATAGATCAGTTTCTATCTCAGAACAAGAGGAAGGAAAGAAACCACATTCTACAGAATTTAACACCTCAAAGATGCTAGTTTGCTGCATTAAATTTTCATTGTTAGAGTCTTACAAGAAAAAAAAAGACAAGCTGAGAATTTCTTGAGCCTTTGCTAGCCTAGTACTGGGTTCTTGTTGTGGTTGTTGTTTTTTTCCTAATACTTTAGGAAGAACTGAGAAAATGCAGACATTAGCCTGAAACCTAATTAATCTGAAACCACAGCACCTAAGTTACCGAATTCTAAATTTAGTCTCAAAGCTGAAGGCCAAGGCTTCCCTGCCCCCAGCATCTTCAGAATAGCAGTATTGTCTCTGTCTCAAGTTTGTTTTCTTTAAAGAATTCGAGAGCAGAAAAGTTTTTAAAGCAGTTTTTCTTCAAAGCGAAAACAGAGCAGTGAAACAGATTCCTCAGCGAAAAGAGGAACCAAGAGCTGGTCAGAAGGGGCCCACATCCCTCAGGTATATGTAGAGCCCTTTGTCTCTGCCCCTTAGGGCATGTTGCTAGATTGATTGGTCAGTGGGTGGGCTTGTGCTACATGGCGTCTCGTAATTGGTTTCCCAATCTCAGAGTTTGATTATGGAATTTTCCTTACTGGATACTCCATCTCAGAGCACAAGCACGGAAAACACTTTTGCTTGGATGGAGGGTAGAGGGACACTTTCCAGACAATAGTCAGAAAAAGCACATGTGTTAGCACCTAAAGCTTGATGGGAACAAGGTGTGTATTTTTTTCTGCATCATTCATCCCCACCATGTTGGAACCAGTTCCAACCATCACCTTTTATCCACAACTACCCAGCTGAAGTGGTTTAACTCCCTCTGCATGGCACATCTCCACTTGTTACTCACAGGACACTGTACATTGTGGTGTCCCATGAAACACTGTTGACAGAGAGATTGGATATCTAAATTGCTGTTTTGAAGCAGCAAAGCCCTCTGACTTAAACTTGCACACTTACCTTGAATGCAAATTGATTTCTACTTACAGAGGCAAATTCAGTTCTGCTTTGAGCCAACAGTTCTGCTTTGAGCCAAGATACCTTTAGCAAATCTAGGGCAGAGAAATAACTGGACTGTATTTCTAAAGTCAGTTGAAGTAGGAGCCACCATTTCCTGGGTGCTTGTATTATCTTCATAGTCCTGTATTTTGTTGTGGGAAGTAATTTCTCCTGAAGGTACATTCTGAGCTGCATTTAGCCTGAAGATCATATTTGTGCATCTGAAAGCATACTTAGGAATCTAGCTGCAGATGAAGCAAGTTCTTAGTAGCAGAACAATATGTTCAATATATAACTGCTAATGACGTTTTGATGAACAAATGAAAGAAAACTGATAGAAGCAGTGATATCGATCAAGCTGCATTGTATTTATTAACTGACTTGTTGAATGATGACCCTTTGTAAAACTACTTAAAAGACAATATATATATATATATATATATATATATATATATATATATAATAAAAAGCAATACTATGTATTTTCTGTGAGTGCATATCAATCCACAGTGTAAGTATCTTAAGGACAGGAGAACTCAATGATCATAACAATGTAACTAATAATGGTTTAGTCTATCTGTTGAAAGCCCAGAGGAAGACAGTACAGGCATGAGGATTCCAAGAAGATGGAGGCATACCCCAGCATTAGGATTTAGCCCTCACTGTCTTGGCCCAAGGTGACTCCTCAAATGTCAGTAATCACTTCCAAGATCCAGGAAGTGAGGTGAAAGAACAAAAAGAAGGAAATAAAGAAATACAGAACATGTGTGTACTGTCCTTTAAGACAATATCCTAGATGCTATCAGGTAACATTTTTATCTGTATTATTGAGAAATGTTATCATTATTTTACTTAACTTGGACTTCAGTTAAATCGAAAGGTGTCTCTATTGATTCAGAAAGGAAGGGTGGACATTATGGTAGGCACTTGAGATATTTTGCTATGTATACCATATACCTCATGTATAATGTTTTACTATTTTTTTATGGGGAACAGATGATACATTTTATGTTCAACTAGAAACTACTTTGAAGCATAAGAAAAAGAGGAAACATATCTCATATGCTACATATGCTATTATGTGTATGATAACATCCAAATTACAGCAAACTGACAATGTATTTTGTACAAAAGGGATGATTTCCCTGAGCGTACTATCATTACATTAAAAACAGTCTCAGTGCACTCAACGGAGGGAAGCCAGAAGGAGGAACATAATGAGTGGGAAATGGAACAACATACAAAAAAGGGGCCCATCAGCTGCACTGGTTGTAAAAGGAAAAGAACTAAGCAACACAAAGACAGTGATGGGAAAGGAGGAATAAGAGGGAATAGCAAAAGGCAAGAAATGTAAAGATCACCTGATATGGAAGAAATAATTTGTATTGTCAAAGCTCACAGAATTCACAAACGTTATACACCATGATAATGATAATTTTTCTTGGGAAGGTTCAAATGTGTTTCTGACTTTAAGTATCAGGATTCCACAATACTGTGAAATATGTGAAAATTATGTAATCACATCTCTCAATTTTTATTTATTTATTTATTTTTTTTTTAGTCTGGTAGTGGGGCCTGAACTCTGGGCCTGGGCGCTATCCCTCAGCTCTTCAGCTCAAGACTAGCGCTCTACCACTTGAGCCACAGCGCCACTTCCGGTATTTTTCTTTTTGCTTATGTGGTACTGAGGAATCGAACCCAGGGCCTCAGGCATGCAAGGCAAGCACTCCACCACTGAGCCACCTTCCCAGCCCTCTCAATTTTTTAAAAAAGTGAGAGAAGGGTTGGGTTAGGAGGGATGGGTGATAATGTTGTCAGACACCTCGTATTCATATATTGTTTTGTAGAATGGGAACTTGTTTGTACAACTACTTAAAGATAATAATATAAAAGCATGTTTAAAAAGCAGCCTCACACACTTAAGTGAGATATAGTTTTGAACCCAGGTTTATTGCACACTGGCAATTTAAGTTGTTTTCCCAGCCTGTGGTGGTTGTTTTCTTCTTTTTTTCAATAATTGCGGTCAAATGAATGTAACTTAAAATTTGTTATCTTTTTAAAACTCTGTATTAGCATTACCTAGTTAAATAAATGGATTTTATTTTGATATATCCACATAGGCATACAATGTATCTTGATTATACTTACCCCTTCATCATTCTCCTTTTCCTCTCCCAGGTTTTATTATCTTAATCATTTTAAGAATAGAGCATAGTAGTAGTATGTACATTTACAATATTCTACAAGCTCAATGTCCACACTCATTTCATCTTCCAAGATTCAAATTCTATATTCATTAAAACAATTTTCCACTCTCCTCTGCTTCAAGATAAGCATCAAGTACAATTTTGCTTCCTATCTCTATCAATTTGACTGTTCTATGTAACTGACATAAGTAGAATCATGTAATATTTGATCTTTTGTGACTGGATTATTTCACTTAGCAAATTGTCCCAAAGATTCATCCATAATATAGCATCTGTCACAACATAACTTTTTTTAAAGTTGAAATAATATACAACTATGTAAAAACCACATTTGCTTTAGCTTATTCATTTGTTGATGGCCACTTGGATTGCCTCCATGTTTTGAGTATTGTACAAAATGAATATGAATGTACAATGATCCCTTCCAGACCTTGCTTTTAGATCTTTAGAGTATATGCCCAGAAATGTAGTCATTGGATCATATGATAATTTTCTTTTCCTTCTTTATTTTTTGTCATGGGGCTTGAACTCGGGGACAGGTTACAATCCCTGAACTTTTCCTCAAGGCTAGTGTTCTATCACTTTAAGCCACCAGTCAACTTGCAGTTTTCTGCCCGGGCTGGCTTTGAACCTCAACCCTTGCATTTCAGCCTCCTGTCCTGAGTGGTTAGCATTACAAGTATGAATATTCCTGTTTTTAATTGTTTGAAAAGATGCCATACTGTTTCCCATAGAAAGGTTCCAATTTCACCACACTTTTGTCAATATTGTTACTTTATTTTTAGTAGTTATCCCACCTAATTCATATGAAGTGGTAATTTCCTTCATTATTTTGACTTACACTTTCTGGGGATTAGTGATATTAAACACCTTTTTTGTGGGCTTGTTAACACTTTGTCTTCTCTGGAGAAACATCTCAGTTCTTTGCACATTGTAAAATTGGTTTATGTATTGTTGTTGGGATGATGTTCTGTATATATTCTTGATGTGAACCACTTATCAAATATATGCTTGCAATGACTTTATCCCATTCTGTGCTGCTTTTTTGGACACTGTTGATTGCATCCTTTGGTGCATCCTGATTTGTGTTTTCCCACAATGAATGACCATTCTCTGATGTCAGTTTCCAGTATGTCTACTGGTCCTGTAACGATGAACCATCATATTGATTTGCACTCCTGTTATGGTAACAGTGAACTAAAGCTACATAATTATGCTCTGGTAGCCTATCTACTTCCACTTTTGGATCTCTCTCCCTCAACTTTTAGTAAAGGTCTTTTGGTCATATTCAAAACTTCTTAGGTCCTTAAAAACCTATAGAAAGTTACAACCCTTAAATTTAGTTAGTTCTAATGGAAGTACATGATTTTCTATTTCTTTTTTCCCCTTTTTGTACGTTTTTGATTGTAAGAATACTTTACAGAAGGCTTACAGTTACATGAGCAAGGAAATGAGTACATTTGGTATCGAGCATTGTTGCCTCCTCCGGGTAAATAAGATGAAAATTAAGAGCTTTGTAATATAGAAGCACACTAAAACTCTAGGAATACATTTTTCTTCATATGAGTATTTAGAAATGTGTGAAGCTTGAGATTTAACCTACTTGCAAGTTAATAATGAATTTGTCACATTTTCATGGATGCTAGGCAATTTATAATGCTCTTCGGTCAGAGACAAAAAGGACTTAATTTTTATAGCAATAGTGAAAGCCAGTGAGATATGTGTGTGTGTATGTGTGTGTGTTTGTATATTTGAAGTGAATCTCTCAGCCCTCAGTGCCACTGAGTGAAGTAGTGATAGACATGTGAAAACTATACAAACAATGGGTTCTGACTTTGAGCAACTGCCATCTATATAATGAGAAATAGGCATGCTTGAACTTTACTCTGGAGGATGACAATAGCTTAGAAATAGCTTGCAAAAATATTCTTGCAAATATACTATAGAATATAGAGCAGCTAATGTTCACTTGAAGATAGGCAAATACTTGAGACTGCCGAAGAATTGTTCTTTTTCTTTTGTTTCTTGAAGGTCCTAGCTACCAAGACCAATACATATTTCTCCTAATAAATACATAGATCTCCTTAAAAGTGAGGCATGACAATTTGTTGAGAATACTTATTCTTTTTCCAGCCCTAAGCCTTAAGATGAAGTAGAGACTTCAATCCTATCTAGAGTACAATTCAACAAATGACATAGATGGAGTTCATATTTTACACATTTAGAAGCTTTTCTCTTAGAGCCATTTCTTAATGCAGGTGTGGAAGAAATTAAGGAAAAAATAGGTCCACAAATATTTTTATGAAGATAGCCTATGTATTTTTAACAGTAATAAAGGATTATATTTCTGTTTTTTAGTGTGTGAATATTTACAGAGTATGGTACAAAGAACCAAAGTTTATTCCAGGGCCTATCATGGAATAGAATGTAGCAAATTTTCTATATATTGTTTGTATATTTAAAGAATTCACCTGTCTGACTTCTCCCCCGTTTTGATAAACAGAGCACCTGTTTGACATATGGAAATACAAACATTATTTTTCTACCTACAGGATTCTACACACTTTGCTGTCTACTAAACACAGAAAAGATTCATGCACAACCCTCATCTTCAAGGAGCAATTCTCAGTATCCCAAGTAGCTTGTGTTTATCTCCCACTCCTTTCCTCCAAGCTGTCAATCTAGGTGAGTGATGACTGAATTCTATAAGACAAAAAAGCTCAGATAATTCACAGGCATGCAGGCATGGAACCTTCTTCATTTGGATTATATTTTATCACGTCGTTGTGAGAACTTCAGCTTCCTTATTTGGTAACTGAGCTGTCCAGTTAACAGTGAATAGATGCATCTCATTATTTAAAATTTCATTTAACTGAAATTGGAAGAATTAATTCACATTTGAGGTTCAGTAGCCACATATAGCCAGTGGCTAGTCTATTAGACAATGCATATATGGAATATATCCATTATCACAGATGTTTCTGTTAGAACTGTTTTAGAGTGTGTTTCTGCTTAAGGGATGGTCCATGTTCATAAACATAGTTGGTACTCAGACTGAAGATCAGACCAGAAAGGCTAGACACCCATGAAGTTAAGATATAGACATAAATTGCTCTACATAGGCACATTTATTTGTGAGGAAGAAAAGGATCAAACAGTCAACATCAGCAGAACCAACCCTCTCAACTCTAGGAATGAATATGTGAAAATTTTAGCAATTCTTTGCAGCTTTGCTTCTGTGATTGAAATTGGCTGTGCTGTTCTCAATGGTGATTTTGTTGGAAAATATAAATG
This sequence comes from Dipodomys merriami, assembly GCF_024711535.1. Classification (NCBI taxonomy): domain Eukaryota; kingdom Metazoa; phylum Chordata; class Mammalia; order Rodentia; family Heteromyidae; genus Dipodomys; species Dipodomys merriami. Next base: position 706,447 of record NW_027206038.1, read on the forward strand.
TGTAATTATCACATTAGCTCACAGAAGAATTAGGGTTTGTGCTTTGTAAATGTCATTTGGTATTTACATGTGACATTTCAAATTCTCCTGGTATCAATACACCACAAATATCTTTCTGAGTTGTTTCTTTTGTTAATTTTGATTGTTCTTGCAGCAGGCATTTAAAAAATTAGTGGAAAACTTAGGACTATCTTGTGTTTTACAATCCCATTAGTACTCAGTAAGCTTAATAAAGAATGAGAATCCAAGAACTATGTGAAGAAATTGTATCTCCAATCACCTGTTCCCTTTCATTAATTACTGGAGCAAAGAAAACTGGCTCCTCAGAATCTCACCTTCAGAATTCAAGAATGAGGTGGGAAGAAAACAAGGAAAGAGACATAGTAATTTGCACTGAAGTTGCTGTGCTGTCACAATGAACACCTGTTCTCATGCAATCCTTTTGAATTCTACAGTTAGCTTTTTTGTGGTTTTTATTAGTATGACAAAGATGACTAACTTTCCCAGATTTAGAGTTGGAAATGTGTGGGACACATTCCTTTATCTATGGAATCTTCCTTAAAATTGCATCACATTTACTTTGGCTTTCGGTGCCTTTTCCATCCTTGTCGCAAGTATGTATTTCTACAAATGGAGATGTTGGTTCATCATTTGCCTTTAAATGATTAAATTATGTGGATTTGGGAGATTGTGTGATTTGCTGTAGAAGCAAGGTACTATGGGTAGGACCCTTTGGTCCATGTTGACATTCCTTTGTGGAATTCTTATTGGGGTCCTTACTCATGGACTCATGTACTTCTCTCCAAATTCCAGTACACTCCAGTAGAGTGTGGCCATGCATTAGAAATTTAAATAATGCCTATAATTCTTTTTAAAATATACTTTTAAATATAACATAAATAAACACTTTTGTTTTGTTTTTTATTTTTTTAATATTATTGTCAAGGTGATGTACAGAGGGGTTACAGTTACATAAGTAAGGTTGTGATAACATTTCCTAACTTGTTTCCCCTCCCTCATTTTTCTTCCTCTTTCCCTCGCTCTCTCAATCACCCCCCCCCAAGTGTACAGATCATTTCCAATATATTGTCACTTTTGATTTCCTTTAAGTAAATGTTTGTGCTGTCCCCATTCTGGAGCTCCACAAGGTGAACACTGGAACACCACAGTTAGACCCTTCTGCCACGCATATATTCATATATATATTTTCCTTCACTTTGGGGTCATATGTTTGTTTAATTATTCATTTGTTTATTGCCAAAACTGGAGCTTGAATTCTTGGCCTACACATTGTTCTCTGCTTTTCTTTTTCCTCAACGCTAGCCACATCTCCATTTCTGGCATTTTGGTGGTTAAATAGATTTTCCTCCAGTGGCTGACTTTGAACCATGATCTTCAAATCTCACCCTTGTGAGTAGGTAGGATTACAGGTGTGAGCCTACTTTATAATTTGACTTTTCATCTCATTATATCATGTATATATTTTCTATCCAATAACATCCTTAGAAATTGCATAAGAACATCACTTATAATGATTACATGGGAGTCCAGTGCTTATATATTCCATAATTAATTGAACTGTCTCAATCACTGAAACTCTTTGTTGTCTCCATAATATTAAATGCATCATCAAATCATCCATCTTAATTTGGCTCATCTAAAATAGTAAGTTATTCCTCCCTGTGAAGTTAATCTTTTTCCCAGCATGAAGTTCCAGTTTTGTAACTTTTACACGCCTTACCCACTATAATGCCTTTGTCCAAAATCCCTCTTGCTATCATCATTTTTGTAAAACCCTTTTCCATGGCATTCCATTAATAGGAAGGCATATTTAACTAATACCAACTTAATGTCTTCATTTTCATGGGTATTGCATTTTAGCCTGGATCAGAATTTGATTCTAACAAGATTTTATTTTAATGGAAGAATCAGAACACCAATTGGAAGGCTGAGAGTACCCTTATGAACAATTTTTATCATTCATTGCTTGCTTTTGTTTTAGAATTTGAAGGCTAAAGATTGCCAGCTCATATATCCTCTGTTGTCACTGTATTTCATTCCGGTTCCCTGCATCTTGTATATACATTTTTTTTTCTAATTTGGGGAGGGGAAGGGAAATAACAAAATGCTGAAGCAAGGATACAGGTTGACCAATTGTAACAATGAGATGTACAATACACTATGTTGAAAACGAACTTCACAATTTCATGATAGGGGGAAGGAGGAGTTGGGGAATAAGGAGGGAAGGGAATGTAGGGGGAAAACAAAGAGTGGGGTAACAATGCTTAAGAGGAAATGTACTCATTACCTTACTCATGTAACTGTAACCCCTCTATACAGTATCTTTACAATAAAATTTTTTTTTAAAAAAGATTACCAGCTCATACTCCCATGGTTAAATTGCTGTACACCTTAAATGATTTATATGGCTCAAAATGGGAAACCAAAAAGAAAGCAACTTTCAATATAGATTGTCTATTGTTGTAACACTGAGATGCCAAATGCAGTGCCAAGTGCACAGGAATCCAGAGTATAGTCATTAACCTCTAGAATTCTGAGTTGTTTTCTTTGGCTGGAAATCTCTTAATTGTAGTATACACAATATGCAGAAATGACTTGAAAAAAATATTCTTGGAAAAAAACAGTTCTATACAATCAAGAAAATTTGTACCAAGTCAAAAAAAGGAAAATAAGACAAGAAAAATTCTATTCTATTCAGACTATTGGGTCTACCAATAGTCTGAAGAAGAGAAACAATTATTTAAGTGCGTTGTTATTCTAAATGTAATAATATAATGATATGCATTTAAATCGAACCTGATGATGAGCCATGAACTCTGCCTGGAGAGTTCAACAAAATCCTTCTTGCACAGTGTCTTGATACATAGGAAGGAGAAAATAAATATTCTGTAAAATGATGAAAAGCTTATGAAGTGCAATAATCTCCAAATATTATGCTCAGGAAATGTAAAGTATCAGGAACAATGTAGCAGTGAATTGGAGAGTGAAATTGGAGCGATTGAAATGGTCATATAGCTTGGAGTTAAGGCACTTTCTTAATATGCACAGGGTCCTGGGTTCAATCCCCACCACTAAAAAGGAAGGAAGGAGAGAGACCAAGAAAGATTTGCGAGGTGGGCCTAACACCATCATAGACAATTTATTCTCTAGCCCAGGATTTCATACTGTTAATTACACATTTTTACTGCATGGGAGATTATAAAACTACAGTTGCCCAAGTCTCAGCCATTTTTATTTGAGTGGGTACAGATGTATCAACTTCAGCTGATATGACTTGGGGGCACCAGTAAAGCACCCAGGATAGAGATATCATGGTAGAACATATGTCTAGAACTTGAAAAAAGTTCTGTGAGACTTTTATTTCTGTAGAAAAATAAATGCCCATAGTATGTTAGCCTAAGTATGGATATAGAGTAGTCTGAGTTTAAATGTACCAATATACCAGTTTTTGCAACCTGGGGTAAATTACCCACCTCTCTTTAAGCCTCTGTTTCTTATTTTGGATATGGGAGCCAATGAGACTACAGTGCGAGTGTTCATAAAGTGTTTTCAGGCTATGCATTTTTAAAATTTGTTATAACTACTGTTAGTTGACTTGTTTATATAGTGTAAATTTGCACCAGGTGCTGATGAGCAAAGCAGAAGATAATGAAGTGTCCTGTATTCAGTCTCTTAGGTACTTGATGTCATTCTTTACACTCCAAAATTTGTGAAGTCAGAGTTGGACAACAGGGCAGTTTTTAAATTTTTCTGTATGGAGTCTTAGCATTTTTCAATATCAGAGGGCCTCTGGAAAGATGGAAAAAGAAAATAGAGAAACCAGGGCTGGGAAGGTGGCTCAGTGGTAGAGTGCTTGCCTTGCATGCATGAGGCCCTTAGTTTGATTCCTCAGCACCACAAAGCAGAAAAAGCCAGACATAGAGCTGAGGCTCAATTGGAAGAGCTCTAGCCTTGAGCTGAAGAGCTGAGGGACAGCTCCCAGGCCCAGAGTTTAGGCCCCATGAACGACAAAAAAAAAAAGAAGAAAAAAACCACAACTGTTCTTTTCAGCTGGCTTAATGTTAGTCCTCTTGACGTATGACGACAAATTACCAGACACTGAATTGGTTATAAACAACAGATTTATTTCTACATTCTGGAGCCTGGAGGCCCAAGATTGCAATGCCAGCATAGTCAGGATTTTTGTTTTTCAGATTGATGCACTGTATTAAAGATCAGGATTGAAATCTATTCAGTTTTGTTTATTTAAATACCATTAATGAAGGCTTGCCTCCACGACTTAATTACCATCCACATATCCACATACACACACAAAGGACAACTTCTGTAACATTATATTTGAGGTAGAATTTCAATATGTGAAATTGGATGAAGATTGTAAATAAATGTATTTTAATTGTACATTCTTTTTCCTTTCCCATAAGATTGTGGATCTAAGAACAGTAAGATCCAGACACTGAATTGATCTCAGAGCTGACCTCTGAGCCATTCTATGATTCTGGAGTATTATATTTATCTGGCTTAATCAATTCTCTGTGTTCACTACAAGATTATTTGGAGAATAATTTGGAGAAGTTATTTAGAGAATTAATTCATATTGTTTACTTTTAATTTTTTGAGGTAAGTACTTGGATTCAAATTCAGAGCCTTGCATTTGCCAGGCAGGCACCTGACCACTGAATCATGCCACATCCAGCAATTTTTGCTTTGATTGATTGGTTGTTTGTTTGTTTTTTGGGTCCAGTTGTGGGGCCTGAACTCTGGGCCTGGGCGCTGTTCCTCAGCGCTTCACCTCAAGGCTAGTGCTCTACCACTTGAACCACAGTGCCACTTCTGGCTTTTTTCTTTTTGCTTATGTAGTGCTGAGGAATCAAACCCAGTGCCTCAGGCATGCAAGGCAAGCGCTCTACCACTGAGCCAACTTCCTAGCCCCTGCTTTGATTGTTTTTGAGATAGAATCTTGTATTTGTTTATTCCTAGGATACCTGGATAGTGAACTTCCTAGTTTTATGTTCAGCATAGGTAGGATGACAGCCATACATTGGCACACCCAGCTTTTATTGATTGAGATGGAGGTCTCTTGTATGTTTTCCAGCTTGAACTTGAGCTGCAACTATCGACATTTCCATTTTCAGAGTAGCTATGATTATAGGTATAAACCACCTCATTTGACTTCTATTATATATGTTTATGAAAATTCTGAAAGTATGAGAAAATCCTCTAGAGTTACTAACCATACCCAGATTCTAGGTGATACACTAATGTTTATTCTGTCAAAAAATGTGTTTTGTGACAATTTTTTAAAATTTTTTATTGGCAAAATACCATACAGAGGGGTTACAATTACATGGGCAAGGTAATGAGTACATTTCTTATCAAGCATTGTTGCCTCCTCCATTGTTTTCCCTTTCCATCCCTTCCCATCTCCTCCCCTACCCCCCCAACTCCCCATCCCCAGTGAAAGTTGTAAAGTTCGTTATTCGACATAATGACTTGTATAGCTCATCGTTGCAATGGGTCCAATGTATCCCTATTTAAAGGTTTGTTTTTGCCCTTTCCCTCCACAAATTATACCAACATCAAATATAATGAAAGCAGGGGTTATACCGTGGGGGAGGGACATACAAAGCAACAAAGAAATCATCTTATAAATATGTTAGAAACAATTTCAAGAAAAAAAAACATTTGAATACTTATCTTGTGGATCATTTCACCTAACATGAACTTATCTTACCTTTTCTGCTTGACTCAGACATATACTAGTTATTGCAAATAAGGGAAACCATGGGACTTATGTTTCTTTGGGCCTGGCTTACTTCACTTAATTTTTTCCAAGTCTTTCCATTCCCTAACAAATAGGGCAATGTCATTCTTTCTGATGGAGGCATAGAATTCCATTGTGTATATATACCACATTTTCTTGATCCATTCATCTAATGGGCATCTGGGTTGGTTTCATATGTTACCTATGGTAAATAATGTTGCAATAAACATAGTTGTGCTGGTAGCTTTAGTGTGGTCTTGTTTGTGATCATTTGAGTAAATGCACAAAAAATGGGATTGCTGGGTTATAGGGGAGCTTTACGTGGAGTCTTTTGAGGAAACTCCATACTACTTTCCAAAGTGGTTGAACAACTTTACACAACCACCAACAATGCGGTAAGGTTCCATTCTGTCCCCATCTCCTCCAGCATCTGTTATTAGAGTTCTTGACTCGAGCCATTCTAACTGGGCTGAGGTGGTATTTCAATGTTGTGCTGATTTGCATTTCTTTTATGGCTAGAGAAGTTGAGCATTTCTTCATATGTCTATTGGCCATCCTTCTTTCCTCTTCAGAGAAGTTTCTCTTTAAGTCTTTAGCCCACTTACTTATTGGGCAGTTGTTTCTTTGAGGATTTGTTGTCGGGGGATTTAATTTTTTGAGTTCCAGGTATATTTTAGATATGAGACCCTTGTCCATTGTATGGCTAATGAAGATCTTCTCCCAATCTGTGGGCTTTCTATTGATCTTGCTAGCTATGTCCTTTGCCTTGCAGAAGCCCTGCAATTTCACGCAATCCCATTTGTCCAACCTTTCTTTGATTTGTTATGTTTCTGGGTCTTTATTAATAAAATTTCAGCCTGTGCTAAATATACCTAGGGTTTCTCCTATTGCATCCTGTAATGTTTATAGAGTGTCTGCTTTGACTCCAAGGTCTTTGATCCATTTGGAGTTGATTCTTGTGTAGGGTGATATATAAGGATCTAGCTTTGTTTTTTTTTACAAGGTATTAACCAATTTTGCCAGCACCATTTACTTAAAAGGCTGTCTTTCTTCCATTCTAATTTTTTAGCTTCCTTATCGAAGATTAGATTGCTATATATCTGTAGGTTCAATTCTATTCCATTGGTCCTGAGGTGTGTTCTTGTGCCAGTACTGTTTTGAATATTATGGCATTGTAGTAGAGTTTGAAATTTGGTATTGATATTCCTCCAGCACTGTTCTTTCTGTTAAGGATCTTTTTTGCTATTCAGGGTCTTTTATTGTTCCATATGAATTTTTGGATTGTCTCTTCTATTCCTTGAAGAATGAGTTTGGGATATTGATAGGTATTGCATTGAATTTGTAGATAGCCTTGAGAAGTATTGCCATTTTCATGATGTTGCTCCTTCCAATCCAGGAGCATGGAAGTTTTTACCACTTTCTAAGTTCTGTTTTGATTTCCTTTTTCAGGGTTTTAAAGTTTTCATCATAGAGGTCCTTCATTTCTTTGGTTAAGTTAATTCCTAGGTATTTTATTTTTTGTGGAGCTATTACAAATGGAGTTGCTTTCCTGATTTCAGCCACCCTTTTCTCATTGTTGACATACAGAAAAGCCATTGGACTTTGAAGGTTAAATTTATACCCTGCTACTTTGCCCAAGTTTTGCATAAGCTTGAATAATTTGGGAGTGGAGTCCGTGGGATTCTTTAAATACAAGATCATATCATCTGCAAAGAGGGAGAGTTTTACTTCATCTTTCCTTATTTGTATCCATTTTATGTTTGCATCTTGTCTTATTGCTGTAGCTAGGCATTCTAAAACTGGATTGAAGAAAAGTGGGAGAATGGACAGCCTTGTCTTGCTCCTGATTTAAGAGGAAATGACTAGTTTTTCATCATTAAGTATAATGCTGGCTGTAAGTTTGTCATATACAGTCTTTATTTTATTGAGAAATGTTCCCTGGATTCCTAATTTTTCCAGAGCCTTCATCATCAATGGGTGTTGAATCTTGTCAAATGCCTTTTCTGCATCTATTGAGATAACCATGTGGTTCTTATCCTTGCTCCTGTTAATGTGATGAATTATATTAATTGATTTGGGTATATTGACCCAGCTTTGCATCCCTGAAATGAATCCTGTTTGATGTGGTGTATGATTTTTTGGATGAATTGTTGAAGTCAATTGGCCAAAATTTTGTTGAGAAGTTTTGCATCAATGTTCATCAAAGAAACGGGTCTATCGTTCTCTTTCTTTGATGAGTCCCTGCCTGGTTTTAGGATGAGGGTTATGATGTCTTCATAGAATGAGTTCAGTAGTGAACTTTCCCTTTGAGTTTCATTGAAGGGCTATTGGTGTGAGCTCTGCTTTGAAGGCCTTGTAGAATTCTGCTGTAAATCTGGGTGGTCTTGGGCTTTTCTTAGATGGGACTTCTCTTATTGCTGTTTCTATCTCAATGCTTGATATGGGCCTGTTAAAATGGTTTAACTCATCTTGGTTTAGTTTCAGCATGTTGATATTTGCTAGGAAAAGGTCCATTTCTGCCAAGTTCTCAAACTTATTAGCATAGTTTTGAGAAGTATTCCCTTATAATGTTCTGAATCTTGGTTGTTTCTCTGGTGGTTTCCATTCTCATCTCTGAGTTTATTTATTTGGGTGTGTTCTCATCTTTTTCTGATAAGATTTGCGAAGGGTCTGTCAATTTTGTTAATTTTTTCAAAGAACCAACTCATTGTTTTATTGAATCTTTCTATGTTTTATTTGGATTCTAATTCATTTAATTCTGATTTAAATTTAATTATTTCTTTCCATCAACTGGATTGGGGTTTATATTGCTGCTCTTTTTCAAGGAGGTTCAGATGTCTCATTAAATTGTTGGTTTCAGATCTCTCCAACTTGCTTCTGAGTACTGCCTTTTCTGTGTCCCAGGGGAGCTAGTAATTTGTGTGTTCCTTTTTGTTGAATATCATGAACATTTGAATTTCCTTTCTAATCTCTTACATGACTTACTGGTGATTCAACAGTGTGTTTTTCAGCATCCAAGTGTTACAGGACTTTCTTTGGTAGCTTTTGGTGTTGAATTCTAATTTTATTTCCTTGTGGTCTGAGAGAATGCAAGGTATAACTTCAATATTCCTGAATTTGGAGGTTTGCTTTGTGACCTAAAATGTTTCTATTTTGCAAAATGTTCTTTGTGCTGCTGAGAAAAACGTGTATTCTGATGCTGCTGGGTGAAATATTCGGTAGATGTCTGTTAAATCTAGTTGATCCTTTCAGTTGTTTAGATCTGCAGTTTCTCTATTGAGTTTTTGCCGAGTTGATCTATCTAGTGGGGATAGTTGTGTGTTAAAGTCCCCAACAATAATGTCTTTGGATCTATGTGGGATTTGAGGGAAAGCAGTGTTTCTTGGAGAAATTTGGGTGCTCTGTTGTTTGGCAAATAGATATTTAGAATTGTAATATGCTCCTGAAGGGCGATCCCTTAATTAGTATGTAGCGACCTTCTTTTTCTCTTCTAACTAATTTTAATTTGAAGTCTATTTTATCTGATATTAGGATTGCAACTCCCGCCTGTTTATGGGGGTCATTTGCTTGGTAGATTTTATTCCAGTCTTTCACTTTGAAAATGTGTTTGTTTTTATGGGCAAGGTGTGGTCCTGAAGGCAGCAGATAGAAGGAACTTGCTTTGTAGTCCAACTAGACAATCTTTGTCGCTTAATTGGTGAGTTAAGTCCGGTAATGTTGAGAGATAGAACTGAGAGGCATTTTTTTTATTGTGAAAATACCGTACAGATGGATTATGATTACATGAGCAATATAATGAGTACATTTCTTATCAAGCATTGTTGCTTCCTCCTTTGTTTCTTCTTTCCACCCCTTCTCAGACCCCTCCTTACCCGATCCCCATCCCCCCCACCAAAGTTGTAAAGTTCATTTTTCAACATAACAACTGGTACATCTCATTGATGTAATGATTTCACCTGTATTCCTATTTAAACGATTTGTTTTTTTCCCTTCACCTCCACAAATTATACCAGCATCAAATACAGTGAAAGCTGGGGTTATTTTGTTATGTCGAAAAACGAACTTTACAACTTTGGCCAGGGGATGTGGGAGGGAGGAAGTTGGGATCAGTGTGGGGAGATATGGAAGGGATGTGTAGGGGAAACAAAGGAGGAGGTAACAATGGTTGAAAAGAAATATACTCATTACCTTGCCCATGTAATTGTAATGCCTCTGTACGGAATTTTCACAATAATAAAACTTCTAAAAATGTTTATCACTTATTATAATTCAAATACCAAACAAGAGTAATTTTATATAATCATTAAAATATCATTTTATTACTATCATAAAATAGAATAAAAGGCCAGTCCCAATTATTACCTATCATTATTCTTAATTCCTAATCATTACCTAAATATCTTAAACAATCTAAATAGTCATTTCTTTAACATAGAGGTAAATATTCTATCTTTTTTACTTAACATTTTCCAGGGGCATATATTCATGTTTCTAAAAGATGTTCACAGCAGTTAAAAGATGCGTTTGTGAAATTAATGTGATACATGTTGTTGTTGTTGTTGTTTTCAAGGCCTGGGCATTGTCCCTAAGCCTTTTTGTGCTCAAGGCCAGCACTGCACAACTTGAAGCACAGGGCTAATTTCTGTTTTTGAGTGGTTAATTGGAGATAAGGATCTAACAAGTACTTTTCTGTCCGGGGTAGATGTGAAAACAATTGTTAGATCTCAGCCACCAGACTAGCTAGAATTATAGACGTGAGTTACTGGCACTTAGTTTGATAATTTTTTTTAAATTTTAATTATGTTTTAAGATGTTTGTTTCACTATAGTGCACATAATTCTATACATAAATTTAGGTATATATATATATATGCTGATGACAAATTCCCTCTAAAAATGTATGTCTTTCTACACATAACATTTATACACACACACACACACACACACACACACACACACACACACACACACACACACATATTTTTAAAGACAGACTCCCTCTAAAACTTTTTTTTGGGTCCGGTTGTGGGGCCTGAACTCTGGGGCTGGGCGTTGTTCCTCAGCTCTTCAGCTCAAGGCTAGCGCTCTACCACTTGAGCCACAGTGCCACTTCCAGCTTTTTTCTTTTTTGCTTATGTGGTGCTGAGGAATCAAAACCAGGGCCTCATGCATGCAAGGCAAGCACTCTACCACTGAGCCATCTTCCCAGCCCATCCCTATAAAACTTTTATGCTACTATTTTTTATCTTTTTCATTTCAAAGATATACAATCTATTTTTCCAAAAGTTTCCTAGAGTAAAATGACTAATATTTCACTAGAAATTAGAGTATATTATTTTCAATGTAATTTTAGATATACACATAATGTTGTAGTAACATTTATAGTATATTACTTGAAAAAATTCTGTTCAAACCCTTAAATATTTGTGTGGAATGACAGGGAGAGAGGAAGTTAATTCATACTGGTTAGGAATGTGCAATGCTTCAAAAATCTGTCCAATAATTTGTTATAATCACATAGTCAAGCTATCTGTTATGGTTTAGTTTTTTTGTTTCTTTATTTATTCAAAAATTTAACATGGATGTATGCACAGTGGTAATATTAAAATTATTAATAAAAATACAAATAATACAAAATCATAGACACATATCAGACTTTCAATAATTAGCACTTATGATGCTAATAATAATTTTGTTGAAGATGATGATGACTACAGTGTACCCTGATAATGACAATGATATGATTTAAAAGGAAAAATTTTTAGACATCTTTGAAGCTAGATTTCCCACATTGAATACATAGTAATAAACAGCGTTGGATTACATACAATAAGAAACAAGAGGAGAGTTTCAATATCAAGAAATACAATCACATAATCAGGTGAGACAGTAAAAACCCTAATGTTATTCTTGAAGTCTCTGTAATGTATACTCACTTTTTTTGGTGGAATTGTTTGCTTGTAAATAAAATCGTTTATTTCTACATGTTGATTATCCCACATAGATAAAATATAATAAGCTGAGTGCTTTGTTATCAAATGATCTTGTTTGTTCTAGCCTTGAGAACTTAGGAGAAAGCCTTTCACCACCTACATAGCCAGTGGCTTGTTTATCTATTCCTAGAAGGTAACAACACATGCCTCAAGCATGCTTCACTCATTAGGCAGAAATCCTTGGTCAGTTTTAGTTTCTATCCAGTTCACTGGAGAAAATCTGTGTATAAATTGATGAAGAACACTTGGCAACAGATAAAGCAGTAAGAAAAATTTTGATGGAGTACAATTAGTTTTCAACTTAGTGTGATTAGTTCAAGTAACATTCTTATATAGATAATATTCAATAACCAATGTTTTCCAATGATATGTTGAGTATGTTCTTCAATACAGATGTAGACACATGACCCAATTTACATAATACCACTTACATATCTGTAGGTGCCTTAAAAGGACACAGGCCTTAGATCCAGGAGGTAAAATTTATTTTTACTTCTGGATGAAACAATTTGTGACTTTATACCAACAAACTGAATTTGATTCTTTCCTTATTTGTAAGCTAAGGTGGAAAATGTAAGGACTCTTCACTTTTCTTTTTTCTTGCTCTAGGAGTAAGCAAATGTATTCCTCAATATTTCTGGTAGATTACATCCATTTACAGATGAGAAATGCAAGGCCCAACAGTCAATATAGTGAGTAAATAATGATACTAGAATTTGTGTCTGAGCTCTTCCCTCTGCATGCTTACAAGGAGCAGTAATTTGGTGATGGAGAGGATCAATATGAAAAGACTATGGGGAAAAAAAACATACTTTGTAAAAAGTTGTTTAAGACTAGGTGACCAGTGATGAGTACATGAAACAGACTTGTGTCAGGGGCATAAAAAGGAGTACATAGAAATCATATTAGTGCTGTGTGCCAGTGGCTCATTCCTGTAATCCTATCTACTCAAGAGGCTGAGATCTGAGGATCACGGTTCAAAGCCAACCCAGGCAGAAAAGTCCATGAAACTCTGACCTCCAATAAATACCACTAGAAAACTCAAAGTGGTGCTGTGGCTCAAGAGGTAGAGTGCTCGCCTTGAGCTGAAGAGCACAGGGACCGTACCCAGGCCCAGAGTACAAGCCCCACGACCAACAAAAACAAAAACAAACAAACAAAACAAGAAATCATATTAGTGACAGAAACTGAGAACATCTTGATCATTCATCGTATCTAATGGGTGGGAGTAGAAGGATAAGAAGAAATCTAAAGGGTTCTACATCTATGACCAGGCAAATGTGTTAGTGATATTCTTGGTGATAAGGATTACAGGTGAAAATGATGGATTTAGGGGAAAAAACTCTCTGATAGTTCTAAAGTTTATATTAAACAGATGCAAAGATATATCTTTTTATTCATTTTTATTTTTATTTTTATTTTTGGGTCCGGTCGTGGGGCCTGAACTCTGGGCCTGGGCGCTGTCCCTCAGCTCTTCAGCTCAAGGCTAGCGCTCTACCACTTGAGCCACAGTGTCACTTCTGGCTTTTTTTCTTTTTGCTTCTGTGGTGCTGGGGAATCGAACCCAGGGCCTCATGCATGCAAGTCAAGCGCTCTACCACTGAGCTACCTTCCCAGCCCAATAGATCTTTTTAGACATCATCAAAATATCCTCGACCATGAATATGAAAAAGAATGATAAAATTGGGGGTATTATTAAAGGGAAGAGGAAAAGAAAAGTTATGACATAAGTGTAAGCAATTTGAGCACCAGTGTGGACAAGATTGGAAGAAAGAGATAAATAAGGAAACAAGAAAGTAATAAAAACAGATTTACAGAAGTAAAGAAAGGAAAGAATTTGCAGGAAGAAAAGGTCAAAACTTACAGAGGTATTGAAGGAAATATGCTATTTGGATTTGAAAACTAAAAGGACATAGACAAGTTCAATAAGAACAGTGTTTTGGTGAACTGGTAGAGATGTAAGTCATATTGATAAAATTTTGAGATATGAAATAAAACTCTAGATCCATGAATTCAACAGATCCTGTTGATTTTAAATGTTGGGAACAAATGCTCTTATCCTGACCTTAGAAGTATTATACAGATGTAACTGTCATGACCTTTACTTAGAGATATTCTGTGAATATTTTTGAAGACTGGCCAGGAGATTATGGATTGAACTACAGCAAAGACAAGCCTAATTTGCCCTACAGTTCCAAAGAGTGACCCATGTATCCACATCAGTTTGGGATTTTATAGAAATATCATTAGATATGTTTGGACATCTTATCAGCCTATTCATTATAAATGTAGAACAAGTAACATCAAGTATTAGGTTGAACTTACAGTTTTACTGATGTTACTGAAGACTCCTCAAATTGATTCTTCTTTAGAATAGAAAATGCCTCAGTAGCCATTGAGACGTCATAACTACCATATGCTCTATTTAAATCTAATTCTTTTTTATGGGGGGGGGTCCGGACATGGGGGCCTGAACTCTGGGCCTGGGCGCTGTTCCTCAGCTCTTCAGCTCAAAGCTAGCACTGTACCACTTGAGCCACAGTGCCACTCCGGCTTTTTTCTTTTTGCTTATGTGGTGCTGAGGAATCGAACCCAGGGCCTCAGGCATGCAAGGCAAGTGCTCTACCACTGAGCCACCTTCCCAGCCCCTTAAATCTAATTCTTGTTAGGGATATCTCCATGCTGAAATAACCCTGCCAATCAACCTGCCACAAATTCTTGTATGTAGGAAATGCTCTTATAAACTTCAAGCTTTTATTGAATGGAAGAGTTCAGACATTACCCTCCCCACAAGGATTAAATGCCTAAAAAATAAGACATTTTGCTTTAATGCCTTTCTTTCATTTTCTGATACACATATGCAAGTAGGGAAGGATTCTGATGTAACAATAATACAATGGTGACTTGTAATAACACAATGTCTACAATGGTGACTTGTAATAACACAATATCTAGGATCTAGTGTTAATTCAGTTACGTACTAATTCGTTCCAAAGTGTGTGGATATTTATATTTCTCCTGGGTAAACTAATGAGCTCCAAGAAAATATCCCTAAGGAGCCTTCCAATTCAAATATCAATGTTTGTCTCAAAACGCTTTAAATTCTACACCCTTTAATGTGGACATAGAGTTATACTGTGGAACTTTTCTCCTCAGAGAGTGAGTACTACCCTATTGGTTAACATGGACAAAGTACCTTCATACATAGAATGGGTGTGTGCAAACAAGAAGTGGTAGATTGTCAATGTCTAGTGCATTGAGGTCCCTGGGTAAGGGTCATGAAATCATCAGGACACAGGGGATGCAGTGTGCAAACAGCAATTGCCACTGCATGCTGTGTTTTATTGTTAGTGGGTATTTAAAGACAAGCAAGCATAATCTTTGCCAAGATTTGGTTAGAAAACATTCACACAAAAAATTTCCACAGATACATTTTTACTTAACCTATGAGACAATGTCAAGGTACATTATTATCTAAACTATTTTAGAGCAAGCTCAAACCACTTCTCCAATCTCAGGAAAATGCTTGACCAGCTGTTCATCTATGCTTAAGCAAGCAGAAGAGCCACTTCCTCAGCTCTCAGGAATCTGTGACATGTGTCTGGAGATAGGGAGAGAGAACGTTTTCCCTCTCTAGCCTGGCATTCCAAGAGCTTTCCTAATCCCAAACACAGTCCTCAGACAATCCCGAGGCTGGAGCCTGCATCATTCTGCCCCCTCAACATAGACCCTGAGTCTTCACAATCTCCTTTTTTCTTTTGTTTTAAAAGTAAAGCTTTCCACAGGGTTATCATAGAAGCTTGCATTGGCTTCATAAAAATCAAATATAACAGCACCAGCGCAAACAGAATAATAACAATCATAATTTCCATACCACTAGCAGTATGTGAAATGCTTTGTAGTATTCCTTTCAGATCCAACCCTTCCAACTGTTTAATAAATGTATCAGCAATATTAGAAGCATCAACCTTTGTAAATTGTTTACCAAAAATATCATGTACATTAAATTGTAACTGAGCAATCAATTGAGCAGCAGTAGAATTTTTAAATAAATACTGTTGTATTATATTCCGATCATGTAAAGATTTATTATATTTTACATTAGTAATGTAAAAGGTAGTCGAATTTTAATCACATTTTAACAATAACTGTTTTTCCACAACCAATAACTTTTTTCCTAACCATCCCACTGTCTGTTTAACAACATTAATCTGTGTTTGTAATCAAGCATCAATTTCTACCTGTGAGACACACAATTCATGTGAATCCCGGTGCCATTCTTCCACAAAGTGTTTAGCTTGTAAGGACGTGTGCAGGGCAATTCCAGACACCGCAGCAACAGTGGTAATAGCAATTAAGCTTAAAATCACAGCCACAATGGCTCCAATCATACGTTTTGTACGTTTTAGCAGTTTGGTAAAAAATTCAATAACAACACTATCCAAAGGATTTGGGGACCATTCTCTTCCTAATTTAACAGGTAGCCAAATATAAGTTCCTTGTTGTAAAATCATAATACTATCACTGTCATTAAAATTAAGAGAGGAATTAACACAAGAATACAGGCGACAATTGAAACAAGAAATAGTAGGATAAAATGTAAAGTTTCCCATCAAAAATACATAAGGCAGGGATACACAAGCAGTTACATTATAAGATTTATACAAAGTAAAATTATAAGTGGACGCAGAGTTCGCCGTCCCTGAAAAACGATCCATTTGATAGCATCACGGGTTTTAGCGCCGCTGCGATCTTCCAAAGATGAGTTTGAACAGCAGTGGGTGCAGCCATGAAAGCCCATCGAGCATCTGTAATGCCTCCATCTCCCCAGGCCATCAATCGAGCTCCAATTAATGGCATCCGGCATCCTAGTAACATTTGATAAATCACATCTGGTAATATTCCATTCTAAACATGTGTTAATAAACTGTCCAAAAGGTCCCCAATTAATGAAACTATTGAACTTTTTTCCAAATGTTCCTCTGCACTCTTGCCACACAAAAGGCTTATATTTTAAATCAATATAAGTAAAATCAGGGCACATAGGTAAGGATAACTCACCATCAAAGGTGACACTTTCCCAGCTACTATTAATGGACCAAGTAGTTAATCGCTGTAGCTGTTTTCTAGAATTGGAAGTGCATTTCCCAGGTAAAACCCAATGTTGCCAATTCATAACTAAACAAGGCGGAGGCCCCAAACAAACAGGCAAGGAATGAGTATAGTAAGTAAAATTTAAAAAGCTACCATCATCCTTATTATAAAATGTCAAATTATTCCAAGGAGGAGATAAAATAGCAGGAACAGTATAGACGGTTATCTCCATGTCTCCCCAAACAACAGGTCCCAATAAAGGAGGGTTAGGAACAAAGGCCCAATAACTTACGTTAGCATTAGCATGGACAGAGTTTACAGTAAGCAGGGCACACATGGCCAGGAACAAGTTCTCAGCCATGACAGGTTTACCAGTGTGACAGATTTACCAGTGCGTTGTAACATCTTTTGTCCTTCTCCAGTCAACGTTTTAACCTGCCCCCAGGTGGGCAGCAGGGCTTTCTTCTTTCTCAACTGGTGGCTGATTCCTTGCAGGATACTGGGCTGTCCTCACTGGGCCACGTCTGTATCCATCTTGCAGGAAGCCAGCATTGTTTGCCATCCTGTGTGGACACAAAACCCTATCCTCGCCCCTTATGTAATAATGTTCCTAGTTGTCATTTTGTGTTCAATGTAATCTTAATCCTTATGGGAGCATTTAAATAAGGTTTTTCTGATATTTGTTCAAAATGGCGCTCAGCTCTAGTTAAAATATCTCCTTGTGGTAAGTTTAAAAAATTAAGAACAAAAAGAGCTTGATGTAAAATTGTTTTAGGATTTTGCATGGAAAACCACAAAATATCCATACTTTTATCCAACCTTTTCCTCCTTTTTAATTTTTTAATTTGTTGTTTTAGTGTGCCATGAACTCGTTTAATAATGGCTTGTCCTTGGGGGTTAGATTCTATTCCTGTAATATGTACCACATCATAAAGTTCACAAAATCTTTTAAATTTAACACTTTTATAGGCTGGTCCATTATCAGTCTTTATTTTGGCAGGCACTCCCATAATGGCAAAAGCTTCCAATAAATGTTCTATTACATGGTTAACAGTTTCTCCCATAAGGGCAGAAGCCCAAACAAATTTAGAATAAGTATTTATTGTAACATGTACAAAGGAAAAACGGCCAAAGGCTTGCACATGGGTTATATCCATTTGCCAGAGCTCATTAGGTTGTAATCCTCGAGGATTTACTCCAGCAGGTACAACTCTTAAATGCATTGATCTGCAAATAGGACACCTTTTTATAATTTGTTTAGCTTGAGAATAAGGTATTTTATAATGCATATGTAAATAGCCAGCATTTGTATGTAAATGAGCATGATCCTGTTCAGCAGAAGCAAAACTAATTTATCAACCTGATTATTGCCATATACAAGGTACCCAGGTAATGAAGAGTGAGCCCTAAAGTGAGTTACAAACACTTTGGCATTACGTTGTTGTAGTAATGCTTGTAATTGTTTAAATAATTGGTTTAGCTGGGGTTTAGATGAATAAGTAACAGAAGTGACTGTATTAGTCACAACTCCTACAGCATAGGCAGAATCACTAACAATATTAATATCTCCCACAAAATCTTTTAACACTTTAATAATAGCAAAAAGTTCATTTTGTTGAACTGATGTTAAAGTAGTTGTTTGTACCCAATGTTTATTTTTTGTCCAATAAGCACTTTTTGTTTTGGAGCCATCTGTAAAAATGGTAAGAGCAGTGGGAATAGGGGCCTTGGTAATTATATCATTAATGACAAATTGTTGTTTATGCAAGCAATCCCACAATCTACCTTTGGGGAAATGATAGGAAAATTGTCCAGTAAAATTTACTAATGCTATTTGTAGCATTTCAGACATGTTTAACAAATATTCTACTTGGTCTTTTGGCAAAGGAAAAATAATTTTAAATCATACCCTGATAGGGTAAATACCCGTTGCCTGGCCTGTTGAATAATAATTGCCAACTGTTGTTTATAAGGCATACTATTTTTTGTAAATCTATGCTGTGTATAAATCCATTGTAATGGTAGCTCATTTTGTCCTAAAATTCCTGTTGGGTATTTCCATGTATCTAAAATATATAAATTTATGGGTTGATTTAGCGTTACTCAATGTAAAAACATTTCTTTTATTCTCTGTTCTATAAATTGTAATTTTTTTTAGCTTCCTTAGTTAAAGTTTTTTTGCTATGTAAATCAGGATCCCCTTGTAACAAAGAAAACAAATTATGTAACTGATAAGTAGAAATTTTTAAGGCCAGTCGCATCCAATTAATATCTCCTAATAGCTTTTGAAAATTATTTAACATGTGTAATTGATCACGTCATAAAGATATTTTTTGAGGTGTCACTGTTTGTCTAGAAACAACATATCCTAAATATTTTACCACCGTATCCTTTTGTATTTTTTAGGTGCTATCATTAATCCAAAATCTTTAAATATAAAGGGAAAGCATCTTTTATAGGAATTTTTTTATTGTTTATTTTTGATCTATACTCCCTTGCCCAGTGCTCCCCTTTTTAACATTTAGGGTAAATTTTTGGTCTTCTCTTGTTAACTCCAGTAGCTTTTTTACAACTTTTTTTTATTTGACCACATCCAAAACACTTTAGATTAGAGGGTTTTGTTTGCAAAGCATGCCAGGTAGTGGCCATAGTTTCAGCAAACACCTGCATACGCCTGGATTCAGATATAATATCTCTGCAGGCCCTCAAATATGTATTCACATCCCCAGATTCTTTAATAGGCAATAGGGCCCGTCTACAGTCCTCATTAGCATTCTCATAAGCCAACATGCGCAGCAGTTGTTGACTTGCAGCCTCTCCCACAACAGTACGTTCCAAGGTAAATTTCAATCGCGATAAAAATTTAACATAGGGTTCATTAGGTTTTTTAATTACTTTAGTTCAAAAGCCATAATGCTCTCCTACCGGTCAAATCCTTTCCCATGCCTCACTACCTATGTCTCTTAACTGCTCATGGATCTCTTCAGGAGAGTTCACTTGCATATGAGCATCTGCATATAGTTCTGTTCCACAAAACATGGGAAAGGTTATGACCTGTAGGCGTGGGTTACTGCTCTGTGCATTTTGTCTAACCCTTTCTGTACATAACTCAGTAAACCACATTTGCCATCGTAGGTATTCAGGTTCCTTAAGCAAGGCTTTACAAAGCATCTTCCAATCCTCAGGAGCAAAATTATTGTAATGTTGAGCAAGCCCATTAAGCAATTCCTTAACATAATGAGACTGCTGACCATACAACGTCACTGCCTTCTTGAGTTTACCAATATCATCAACAGCAACACCTTTATATCTGGCTGGTTGAGCTATACCATTCATAGGGCGTGGTCGAATTACAGGATAAGAAAAAATAAACATTTCATCATCAAACTCACTGTCTGAGCCCTCTGTTTTGTGAGGGAGTGACGCTGTAAAGATTGCATCGGCCAGCGGAGGAGCCAAAGGCTGCTTTACTTTCACTTTCTCAGGTTCTCCTTTCACTCTGCTAATTTCCAACTCCATATGTTGTAATTTTGATAAAATCAATTCCATTTGCTCAGACATTTTATTACACTTTCAGTTTGTTCCTTTTAAGCCTTTTTTACCTCTTGTTTTTTCTCTGTTAATTGCAATGCATCCTTATCTATTGCGTCCTTAACCTCAGAGTCCAATTGTAAATCTACAATAGAAGGAGTGGCCTCTTTCTTTAAGTCCGCTATTAATCTTTCCTCATTCAAGACTTTAAAAAGGGTATGTAAAATAACCCAAATGGACCAAAATCTAATAGGAATCTTTTCCCCTTCTCAAACAGCTCTTTCTACATTATTTTTTACTCGTTTCCAATTATCAACATATAATGTTCCTTCATTGGGGAACCAAGGATTCCATTCCCTAACTACATTAATACACATTTCTATGTCAGAAGAAGAAATATTTACACCATAAGCAGCAAGTAAATGTTTAAGCATATGTAAGTACGGAGTAGACCTAACTTGTCCCATCACCCTGTAATTAAAAGTACTTACCTGAATATCCCTTCCTGAATTCAACAATGCAGGGTCCCTGTTCAGGCGCCAATCGTCAACGTCTAGTGCGTCGGGGTCCCTGGGTAAGGGTCACGAAATCACCAGGACACGGGATGCAGCGTGCAAACAGCAATTGCCACTGCATGCTGTGTTTTATTGTTAGTGGGTATTTAAAGACAAGCAAGCATAATCTTTGCCAAGATGTGGTTAGAAAACATTCACACAAAAAATTTCCACAGATACATTTTTACTTAACCTATGAGACAATGTCTAGGTATATTATTATCTAAACTATTTTAGAGCAAGCTCAAACCACTTCTTCAATCTCAGGAAAATGCTTGTCCTGCTGTTCATCTATGCTTAAGCAAGCAGAAGAGCCACTTCCTCAGCTCTCAGGAATCTGTGACATGTGTCTGGAGATAGGGAGAGAGAACGTTTTCCCTCTCTAGCCTGGCATTCCAAGAGCTTTCCTAATCCCAAACACAGTCCTCAGACAATCCCGAGGCTGGAGCCTGCATCATTCTGCCCCCTCAACATAGACCCTGAGTCTTCACAGTAGATGAAATGGAAATAGAGCAACTGTGAAATCAAAAGGAACATGCAAAAAAGACAAAGGCACAAAGTAGAATGTGCCAAAGAAATGCTGAGGTACAATTTCAAATAATGTGCTTAGGTGTGAGGGTGTGTTCAAAGTACAGCATCAGACAATATGTTGGATACCTTGAGAAAAAACTGCATTAAAACATTCTGGGACTATCATACAAGCAGAAGCCCATTACGCTGACTCTAATCAGCCACAACATCATCAATTTAGGGAGTATTTTCCAAGAGCATACTGAGAAAAAAGGGCTCATCACAATTAGTGTTCAGGTTGAAGTAATGACAATCACATAGCTTTTCTTATAAGTCTTCATTTATTTTGGAGCATTAAAGTAGGAAAAGCCAAGTAAATATTTTGCATGTATCTAAATTAAGTGGGATGTATTATATTGCTCTTTCTTTACCGTGGAAGTTATAGGTTATGTCTTTTTATACTGTAAGTTTGGACAATTATCTGCTTTCTGTTATTTTATTTTCTTCCCCTTCTTTTGCCTTTCCACTTAAAGAGACATATATAGCTTGCAATTCTAAATCCTTCAAAATTATCTGAATTTCTTCATACTTCTGGCAGCCTCCTATATCTTTCCCAAGGGAATATCTTCTCACTACCATTTTTATCCCATATGATATTGGATATCTTCCTGCCTAATTCAGTGCTAGATTAGACTCATCCAGATATCTCAACACTTGTACCACCATAAAATCCTATCTTACCTAGAAATCATGATTTTAGTATGTCTGGTGGCATCTGTCATTTTTGAATGACCCTAATTGATACTTACATGCAAGCATGTTTTAAACCAATATGCCTCTCAATAGATGAATGAATCAGCAAAATGTGGTATATATATATATATATATATATATATATATATATATATATATATATATATATATATATATATATATATATATGGTGGAATTCTATGCTTCCAATTCATAAGAAAATGGAAAGACTTGGAAAAATCCTAAGTAAAATAAGCAAGACACAAAGAAACAGATTTCATGGTTTCCCTCATGCAATAAGTAATAAATGTCTAACATAGTCCTAGCAGATGAGCAGAATGGCTCAATAGCTATGTATATATGATCATATAAGATCATGCTGAGCAAAATGAACTCCTAGATATGGAAACAGAGGTTTTTCTTTGTGGTTGTTGTTTTTAATGTACAATGTGATTTCTTTTTTTTCATTTGTGTTTTTCCCCTATGTTTTATTCCCTGTTGTATTTGATTTCAGGACCCTGTGTATTGTATATACATTTATCTTAATTTGTCAAGGGAAGAGGAACAACAAAATGATGAGACAAAGGGCAAACCAGTGCAATAGCAATACTCACAAGACAATATGTTGGAAATTTACATTACAACTTGTGAGGGGTATTGGAGTGAAGGAAAAGTGTGAGAAAAATAAGGGGGGAGGTAAAAAAGTTCGACATGTTATGTATTTACTACCTTACAGTTACTGCAACTCCTTCAATACATCACCTTGACAATAAAATTAAATAAAAAAAATAAGCACATAAAATATAATTTCTCTGTATTGGTATAGTAAAATTATTCTATGTGTATTAACTTTTTAAAAAATGAATACTATTTGGCATCTATTTGAATTCATTACCCCTTCTTTTCAGAGGGTCATCAACTTGAATGTTATACAATATTTTCACAATATACTTGCCATTATATTGAAAAAAACATAATTTTAGTATTGTCCCATAGTAAAACAGAAAAGTTTAATTCTATGGAAACTGCTAACTTTTAAAACTGAATAAGAGGACAAAATACATATTTTCTTCAAAATTCCTATGACTACTAACTACTCATTTTCAAATTCTGAACGTTCTGTACCAGAGACATTCAAAACAGTACCTGTTTGCATGTTACTTAATTCTGCAATAGATGCAAATTCCAATGGGGTGGTACATATTGAGAAGTCAACAGAAAAAATAGCCACATTCTGGTAGAGGATAAAACTATAAAATATCTGTAATAATTAATTCCTCAAGAGTAAACATTTGTTCATCAGAGTAAGCTATTATTTCTATGACCAACAATCCCACACTTTTATGTCATAAAGTTATCCTAACCCAACAGTTTACAACTTGTAATGTGCATGTTAATATTCCCTAAACTTACAATATGACTAGCTTATCATTATTGTGAAAAAATACTACACTTCTGCTAATGTGATGCCCTTCCTCTTGTGGAAAGAACACTACACTAAACTTTGCTGCAACATTTCCCCCCCAGTAGTATTCTTGAAATCAGAACACTTGCAAATATTTATATTTATTTTTAATCTATTATAGATATTCCAGAGACTAAGATCGGAAGATTATGGTTCAAAGCCCACCCAGGCAGGAAGTTTCCTTCGATTCTTTTCTCCAATAAACTGCTCAAGAAAAGCCAGACACAAGTGACACTGAGGTTGAAGTGGTAGGGCATGAGCCTTGAGCAAAAACAGGCTCAGAGAGAATGGCCAGGCCAAGAGTTCAAGCCCTAGGACAAAACAAAAAACAAAAACAAAATAAAAACAAACCCCAACCCTAGCATTTTTCTCATTGTATACAGAGGCACATAATTAAGGAAATTGCTTCCTGTGTTACAAATAGATAGAAGAACCAAGATGTCACACACTTGCTCTCTTCACACCATGTTACACCAAAGCCTCAAAAAGTTGCTTTTTCTAAATTTATAAATTGGTATCATCCATTTGTCGGCAACTCTGTCCAGATTATTCCCGTTATCATTTTATACATGAACTGATGGAATCATGTATTAACTAAGTTCTAATTATACCTTGCTTGAAAGAATATTTTAGGCAAATAGAATGCCAGAATCATTTGTGAATTTGTCAATTAAACCCTCTACTTAAAAAGAATTTTGTAGTATTCTATAGAATATGAAATTACAAACAAAACCAAAATATTTATTTTAAATCTAAATTCTAATTTAGCAAAGTGTACAAAGTCTTACATTAGATGAACTTTGCTATTTCTCCAGGTTTAAACTTTTGTAAGTCTTCAAGATTTCTTTGGAATCCAACAGAATGATACTTACTTTTTCAAATTTTTGGTTGGGAAATCATGAGCCATTTCACATCTAGGAATATTCTGTAAAGAAGAGAGTATTAAAAACACAACTGAAGATTATAAATGACTTACATTTCAATAGGAAACGACTTCTCAAAACATAATGACAAAATTATCCCAAACTTCTAACTGTGAATCCCTTTCTTGTTATTTGGTATGTTTCATTGAGACAAAATTATACTACCTGGTCCAGGGAAGGTATCACTATGTAATTACACTCTCTAATCTCCTGTCTTAGTCTGAGTGCTAGAATTCCAGGCTTGTATCACATTGCCCTGCCATAGTTTGTTGGTTTATTTAATCTAGATACAGACTAGCGATTCTGAACTTCTCCAATGATATTATTCACTAGACTGACTGCTCAGACTGTTTATGTACTATTTTCAAAGATGTTCTAATATTTGACACAGTATATGAACATTTTCAGATGCACCTGCAGGGGTCTCTGATTCATTCCTCATTGGATCTGATCCCTTTAATAATGATTACATGACTTTCTTACTATCTCTGGTCCCTACTTATGTAATATACTCAAACATTTTTGAAGAAAGTTCACTTGAGGACTTTCTCATAGTAAAAATTATCATTTGATCTAGTCTTACTCAGGACATATTTTCTATTGTTTTCTAACTTTTCTGCACATTCTGAGAGTTGTTTCATTTGTGTATGTGTGTTTGCACATAGAAGTGTCTCTGTGTGTATGTGTATGTTTGTATGCAAAATCCTCAAGCTCTTATTCAACAATCTTGCTCATGACTAGTATTCCATCACTTGAGGCAACCTTCCAATCCAGGTTTTTGGTTGGTTAATTATAGATAGTGTCTCAGAGACTGTTCTTCCCAGGCTGGATGCACACTCAACTTTCCAGTCTCCTTTATATTCTTAGGTTTTATTTTTCCAGGAGTATCAACTTTTTTTTTTTCTTTGATCCGGTCATGGGGCCTGAAATCTGGGCCAGGCGCTGTCCCTCAGCTCTTCAGCTCAAGGCTAGCACTCTACCACTTGAGCCACAGCACCACTGCCAGCTTTTTTCTTTTTGCTTATGTGGTGCTGAGGAATCGAACTCAGGGCCTCAGGCATGCAAGGCAAGTGCTCTACCACTGAGCCACCTTCCCACCCCAGGAGTATCGCAACGATCCAGCACTCTCCACCCGAGCAGAGAGGTTCCATCCCACCAAAGCCGCTCGGCGCCAGCAGCGCGACAAAGGGTCCTGTTTGCAGACCACCCGCCCACCCGATCACGATCGCAACGACCCGGCGGGGTCACTCAGGCCCCAGAGGTACGGAGAAGAAGCTGCCTGAGCATGGACACTCTTGACCCGACAGCTTCAACAGAGGCAGAGACAGAAAAGAATGACACAGAGCCACCACCGCCCAACCCAGCCCGGATTGCAACAACAACTGACGACCTACACCACACAGAAACAACCAGCTCCAGGGTGAGTACCCCACAGGGGAAGTGTATCCCTCAAGGGAGACCAGAGCTGGAGGGAATCCCCAGAACCTGACCTAGACACCCTACCCCAGCACCCGGACCACAGGACCCACTAAAACTGGGAACTGTTTGAGAGCTCCACCAGCCCGTGGAGCACACTCAGCTGGCCAGGCTAGAGCAAGAGCACCCCTGGAAGGGAGCTTAAATGCCCAAGCCAGGAACAGCACCCCTGGGTCAAGACTACCAACAGTAGAAGAAATTTGAACTGTGTCCCCAAGGCTGTATAACCTAGGTGGTATACACATCAGCACAGGCCTAACGAGTGCGCTCCAGGCTGCATAACCTAGGTGGTATACACATCAGCACAGGCCTAACAAGCGTGCTCCAGGCTGGGGCCGGAACCAGACCCGGGGATCCGGCGCCTGAACGAAACAACCAACTCCTCCCAATTGAAGTAAAAAGCTGAGCATACGCCTCAACAGAGGGGAGAAAACCAGGAAACAACACTCCCCCGGGAAGCACGCCTGTGACAACAAAAGACCTGGAGGCCCAGGACAAGAGAAGCCCAAACCCCACCAAAACTCCACCCATATACCCTAGACTGGGAATTGGGCAACACAGGCTGCCAGCACCTGATAGTAAGCAGGAGCTCAGACTGTTAAGGCAGCTCAGCAATAGAGTGATAGTCTTGGATGTATGAGGCCCTGGATCTGATTCCTCAGCATCACAAAAGCAAAAAGGGTCAGAAGTGGTGCTGTGACTCAAACGGTAGGGTGCCAGCCTTGAGCTGAAAAGCTGAGGGACAGCACCCAAACCTAGAGTTCAAGCCCACAACCAGCCCAAAACAAATAAACAAAAACACATCAGGAGCCCATAGCAGACTCCACCATTTGGGAGAATGCATCCAGAGCATCTGTTCTTCACAAGAGCACCCGTAGGAGCCAACACAAGCAGTCTAGGCTGCTCAACCCTTCCAAAGGCGGGAACTGCCAGCAATCTACAGCAGAGAGCTGAGAATCCTAAGTAAGTCAGAATAGCAGCTAGAAATAGGCTCCCAACAGGACCCAGATCAGGCACAGACTCTCTCTACCAATACAGAATCAGCAACCAAGCAAAGACAGACACACCAAAACAAAATTGAAGAGCAGTCTCCTGAACCTCCATGCGAAAATCACAGAGAAAAATCACAAGGTTTACTATCACCCAGGACAGCAAGCTCACCTCAAAAGCCAGCAGCCACACAGGGGAGAGCCCCAGTGGGAGCAAAGCAGGAATGGAAGACAAAGGCTACTTCCAAGGGTTGCTGGAGGCAATGACTCAAGAAATAAAGCGAGAAATTGATCAGAAATTGAAAGAGCACAAGGATGAACTATCCAAAGAGATACAGGGTATCAAACAAGAGATGCATGCAAAAATAGAAGCTGCACAAACCTCAGTAAGAAGTGAGATAAACGCCAAATTAGAGGTAATGCATACCTCATTGAGAGGTGAGATCAGTACTCTGAGAACCAACATTGAATCCAGAAAGGGATCCATTTCTTCCATGCAAACCACAATAGAAGCCACTGTCAACAGAGTGAATGAAATGGAAGGTAGAGTGTCAGATACAGAAGACAGAATACACCAACTGGACCAAAAAGTGACAGATATGGAAAAATCACTCAAATTAAACCAAAGGGATATTCAAGAGCAAGCAGATAATGCTAAAAAATTTAACCTTCGCATAATTGGAGTGGACGAAGGTGAGTAATTCCAGAGCTAGGGAATGCAACACCTGTTTAACAATATAATCAATGAAAATTTTCCCCACCTCAAAAACGACCATCTTAACTACATCACAAAAGCTTATCGAACACCCAACAAGCAAGACCCCAGGAGAAACACTTCTAGACACATTATAGTAAAAATGATAGATCTGAATAATAAGGAAACAATCCTGCATGCAGCAAAAATGAAGAAGGAGCTATACTACAATGGGAAAAAAATAAGAATTACTGCAGATCTCTCCACACAAACAATGAATGCAAGAAAAGCCTGGGAAAGCACCATACGAGCCCTGAGAGCCCATAACTGCCAACCCAGACTGATCTACCCGGCAAAGCTAGCATTCACATTTGATGGAGAACTGAAAACTTTTAATAGCAAAGAAAAACTAAATGAATACATAAACATTAAGCCAGCATTACAAAGAATTCTAAGAGGGGGGACACAACCTGAAGAAAGCAGCCAGGAACTGGGGCCTGCCCCAAACAGGCGTTACTCAAAGTCTAACTGAGCAAGCACAGGAGGAAAGGAAAGAAGAAAAACTTAGGAAAACGGAATGGCAGGGACAACAATGCATCTCTCTATACTTTCTCTTAATATAAATGGGCTGAATTCGCCAATTAAAAGAAAACGAACTGAGGACTGGATAAGAAAACAAGAACCATCCATCTGTTGCCTTCAGGAGACCCACCTCTCAGCCAAACATACAAACAAACTCAGAGTGAAGGGGTGGAAAAGGATCTACCAATCAAACGCCCCCAGTAAGAAAGCAGGTGTAGCTATCCTGATATCTGACAAAATAAACTTTTCATTAAAATCAGTACAGAAAGACAAGGACAGACACTACATATTAATAAAGGGAACAATCCAAGAGGAGGATATAACCATCATCAACTTATATGCCCCAAATATTGGTGCACCCAGATATGTCAAACAAATGCTCTCAAACTTACAGAATAAAATAGATCCCAATACGATAATACTAGGAGACTTTAACACACCACTCTCACCAAAGGACAGGTCTACCAAACAGAGGATTGGCAAAGAAGCCACCGAATGAAGAGAGGCCATACTCCAAGCGGAATTAACTGACATCTACAGAGTATTTCACCCTAAAACAACACAGTACACATTCTTCTCAGCAGCTCACGGAACTTTCTCCAAAATAGACCATATCATAGTTCATGCAAGGAACTTAAGCAAATACAAAGGGATCGACATAATCCCCTGTATCCTATCTGACCACAGTGGAATCAAGCTAGCTCTCAATAACAAAGCATACCGCAGAAATTTTTCCAATACATGGAAATTGAACAGCACACTCCTTAACAATGCCTGGATAACAGAAGAGATCAGAGAAGAAATAAAGCATTTCCTACAACTCAATGAAAATGAAAACACCTCACAAAGAAACTTGTGGGACACAGCAAAAGCAGTCCTGAGGGGCAAATTTATTGCCCTCAGTGCCCACATCAAGAGAATGGAGACAGACCAAGTAAATAATCTCATGTTGCAATTAAAACAGCTAGAAAAACAGGAAAAAAATGGGACCTAAAGCTACTAGAAGAAGCCAGATAACCAAATTAAAAGCAGAGATTAACCAATTAGAAAATCAGAAAACCATAACCAAAATAAACCATACAAAAAGCTGGTTCTTTGAAAAAATAAACAAAATTGATGGCCCATTGGCTAGATTGATTAAACAAAGAAGAGAGGAAACCCATATTAATAGGATTAGGGATGGCACCGGAAACATCACCACACGTACCCAAGATATCCAAACAATTCTAACAGACTACTTTCAAAAGCTATACTCTCTAAAGGAAGAAAATTGGGCAGAAATGGATGCATTTTTAGAGAAATACAAGTTGCCCAAACTGAGCAAAGAAGAAGTTAACCAATTAAATAAGCCAATATCCTATAATGAGATACAGGAAGCTATCAAAAGTCTTCCAACAAAAAAAAGCCCAGGACCAGATGGATTCACAGCAGAATTCTATAAGACAAGAACTAATACCCATACTCCTCAAGCTCTTCAGAGAAACAGAGAAGGAAGGAGCTATCCCAAACTCATTCTACGAAGCCAATATCACACTCATCCCCAAACCAGGCAAAGACCCAACCAAAAAGGAGAATTACAGGCCAATCTCCTTGATGAACACAGATGCAAAGATCCTTAACAAGATTCTAGGTAACAGAATCCAGAAACACATAAAAAAAAATAATTCACTATGACCAGGTAGGCTTCATCCCAGAGACACAGGGATGGTTTAACATACGTAAGTCAATAAATGTAATCCAACATATCAACAGAGCCAAGGTCAAGAATCACATGATTATCGCCACAGATGCAGAAAAGGCCTTTGACAAAATTCAACATTCATTCATGCAAAAAGCTCTGGAGAAAATAGGAATAGAAGGAACATTTCTAAATACAATAAAAGCCATTTATGACAGACAAATAGCCAATATTATACTTAATGGGGAAAAGCTACAACCAATTCTCCTAAAATCAGGAACAAGGCAAGGATGCCCACTGTCTCCACTCCTCTTCAATATAGTCCTAGAACCCTTAGCCAGGGCAATAAGGCAAGAAAAAGACATTAAAGGGATCCGCATAGGGAAAGAAGAAGTTAAACTATCCCTTTTTGCAGGCGACATGATACTATACCTCCACGATCCCAAAAACTCCATCCCCAAACTCTTAGAAATCATAAATCACTTCGGCAAAATAGCAGGATACAAAATAAACCCACAAAAATCAGTTGCCTTCCTATACACTGATAATGTACAGGAAGAGAGGGAAATAAAGGGAGCAACCCCATTCACAATAACCTCCCGAAAAATAAAATATTTAGGAATTAACCTAACCAAAGATGTAAAAGAACTATTTAATGAGAACTATAAAAAGTTAAAGAAAGAAATTGCAGAAGACACTAGGAAATGGAAAGACCTCTCATGCTCCTGGATAGGCCGACTTAATATAGTAAAGATTGTAATACTTCCAAAACTAATATACAAATTCAACGCAATTCCTATTAAAATCCCAATGACGTACATCACTGAAATACAGAAAACAGTCCAAAAATTCATATGGAACAACAAAAGACCTAGAATAGCCAAAACAATTCTAGGGGATAAAGACAATATGGGAGGGCTATCCATGCCGAACTTCAAACTCTACTACAGAGCTATAATAACAAAGACAGCATGGTACTGGCACAAAAACAGACCCGAAGACCAATGGAACAGAATAGAAGATCCAGAAATAAATCCACAGGCCTGCAGCCAGCTGATATTCGACAAAGGAGCCAAAGACATACAATGGAAGAAACACAGCCTCTTCAACCGCTGGTGCTGGGAAAACTGGGCAGCCACATGCAGAAAACTAAAAGTGGACCCCAGCCTATCACCATGCACCAACATCAACTCAAAATGGATTAAAGACCTTAACATTAAACCTGAATCTCTGAAACTACTGCAGGACAGAGTAGGAGAGACACTTGAACTAATAGGCACACTAAGGAACTTCCTGAACAGAGTCCCAGGGTCACAACAAATTGGAGAGAGACTCGACAAATGGGACTACCTTAAAATAAAAAGCTTCTGCACAGATAAAGCTATCGCAACCAAGCTAGAAAGACAACCAACTAATTGGGAAAAAATATTTACCAGCAATATATCAGACAAGGGGTTAACATCTTGTATATACAGGGAACTCAAGAAACTAATCCCTCCCAAACCCAACAAACCAATTACTAAATGGGCAAGGGAACTAAAGAGGGACTTCTCAAATGAAGAAATAAAAATGGCAAAGAAACACATGAGGAAATGTTCATCATCCCTGGTGGTGAAGGAAATGCAAATAAAGACAACCCTGTGATACCACCTTACCCCAGTCAGAATGTCCCACATCCACAAATCAGCCAATGACAAATGCTGGAGGGGATGTGGAGAACGAGGAACGCTATTACACTGCTGGTGGGAATGTACACTCATACAACCACTTTGGAAAGCAGTCTGGAGGGTCCTTAGAAAGCTAAAGATTGACCTCCCTTAAGACCCAGTCATACCACTTCTAGGCATCTACCCTGAACAACAGGAACCAATATACAAGGACACGTGCACCTCCATGTTTATTGCAGTACTGTTCACAATAGCTAGGATATGGAAACAACCTAGATACCCCACCACAGATGAATGGATCCAAAAATTGTGGTATCTATACACAATGGAATATTATGCAGCCATTAGAAATGACAAAATAATGGCATTTGCAGGGAAATGGATGGAGCTAGAAGGAATCATGTTGAGCGAGGTAAGCCAAGAACGAAGAGACAAACAGTACATGGTTTCCCTGATAAGTGGATGATGAATCCAAAATGTTAGGTGATATGACAAAACTAACAGGACTTAAGAAACAAAGAACTCCCACTCATCTGGTTGAACCACTACTAAATATCCCCATGCTGCTGATCACATATATGGTATATAACATATGAGCACCGTTATATATTATAGACTGTGATAGACAATTTGCCCCAGGAAAGTTAGAATGAACTTGTGACTTTAAATGAGCATCATTATTCCACAATACTGTGAATTTCCGGAAATTAAGTAATCACTTAATCACAATCAAAAAAAAAAAAAAAAGAACCTTGGGGAAGGGAGGGCGGGAGGGGATGGTAGGGGGAAAACAATGGAGGGGGTAACAATGTTCAAGAGGAAGTGGAAGTGTACTCATTACCTCACTCATGTAACTGTAACCCTCTGTATAGTATCTTTACAATAAAAAAATTTAAATAAATAAAATAAAATAAAAAAGCCGGAAGTGGTGCTACCGCTCAGGTGGTAGAGCGCTAACCTTGAGCTGAAGAGCTGAGGGACAGCGCCCAGGCCCAGAGTTCAGGCCCCATGACCGGATCAAAAAAAAAAAAAAAAAAGAAATGTACCAGTTTTCTTGCATATGTAATTGTAACTCCTCTGTATGGTATTCTCACAATTAAAAAAAAAAAAAGACTGAAAAGCTCAGAAGACATTTTGCTTTTACAGGCATGGTTCAACTAAAACCAGAAAACAGTTCTTTACATTTATATAAACTATTATATCTAGTGAGGATTTAAAAAGTTTTAGCATATATATTTTAAATTTTATGTCAAAATATTTGTTTATTTTTAATTTTTGTCAGTTGTGGGGTTTGAAATCTGGGCCTGGACGTTGTCCTTCAGCTCTTCACCTCAGGACTAGTGCTCTACCATTTGAACCACTGCCAGTTTTCTGGTGGCTCATTGGAGATAAGAGTCTCACGGACTTTCCTGCGTAGGCTGGCTTTGAATCATGATTCTCAGCTCTCAGACTCCTTACTAGCTAGGATTACAAATATGAACCACTGGCACCTACCTACATAATTATATTTTGCACATTTATGAGGTATGGTGTGGTAATCCCATTCATTTATATCTTGTGCAATTATCAAGCTATATCATATCCATTAGTTTCTGTGTGTAACATTTCTTTTTAATGAGACTGCTCAACCCTTATCTTTTCACTGTGATGAAATATATATTCTTAACTATAATCACTTTGCTTCTTGTGGTATACAATTAATATATTTACTTTTAGTCATGGAAGTCCGCTAATTAAGGTTATATAAAACATGAATTGTAAAGTGAAAAAAATGGTTCCATTACTTGTTTTATCAAAACAATTATGCCCTTTTTCAATTATATTTCTGTGGGAATGTGTAATATTCATTGATTTAACAGTTAAAATTGATAACAGTTGATTCAAACTTGTATTTGAAGATTGCACACAACAAAAATATACTTCCACTTTCTTCTACCACATAATTAAAATAACAGTATAGCAAAGCTTGGTGTTAGAGGCTCATGTGTAGAATCCTAGAAACTCAGGAGGCTAAGAACTGAAGATTTTGTTTCAATGTCAGTCTAACCAGACAAAATTTGAAAACTTGACTCAGACATATACTAGATATTGCAAATAAGGGAAACCATGGGACCTATGCATCTTTGGGCCTGGCTTACTTCACTTAATATAATTTTTCCAAGTCTTTCTATTTCCTAAAAAATGGGGCAATGTCATTCTTTCTGATGGAGGCATAGAATTCCATTGTGTATATATACCAATTTTCTTGATCCATTCATCTACTGAGGGGCATCTGGGTTGGTTCCATATCTTAGCTATGGTGAATAATGCTGCAATAAACATAGTCGTGCTGGTAGCTTTAGTGTGGTCTTGTTTGTGATCATTTCGGTAAATGCCCAAAAGTGGGATTGCTGGGAAACAGGGGAGCTCCATGTGGAGTCTTTTGAGGAACCTCCATACTGTTTTCCAAAGTGGTTGAACAAGTTTACACTCCCACCAACAATGCAGTATAGTTCTCTTCTGTCCACATCCCCTCCAGCATTTGTTGTCATTAGAGTTCTTGATTATAAACGCACTCATTATCTTGCCCATGTAATTTTAACCCTTCTGTACAATATTTTCACAATAAAAAAATAAAAAATACAAAAATAATGTGAAAACTTATCTCCAATTATCCAGCAAGAAGGAGAAGGTAAAGATGTGGCTTAAGGAATAGTGTCATCACCCATGAGCAAAAAATACAATGGAGACCATTAAACATAGAGTTCAAGCCCTAAAAATTGCATATACACAGAAGACAACAATAAAAAGTACTGTGAACATCAATAATGAAAACAAAAGAGTAGAAAAGATAATGAGAAATGTTGTGTTAACATCTGGAGGACAGAAAGCATTTGACAGAATTTTGTTTCATGAGAGGGAAAAATCAAAGTCTCATTTGTACTATCTCATTGTATCTATTTCTGTTGAAACCTGGCTATTGGGTAACATGTGAAAGTGTAGATTGGATTACCTGACATAGCAGACATTGCCTGTGACTATACACCATCCCACTCTGCAAAAATCTAAACTTGTGCTTGTTAATTTAAATAAAACCTCATGTTAGAGACTGTTTGATTCACATAGACAAGGGTCCTTATTTTGAGGCTTCAGACCAGTGCTTTTGTTTATAACAACTCCTGCTTTACGCCCTTCTTAGCTGGCACCAAGCCAAGACTTTGAGCTATAGACCCCACTGCCTTAATCCCTCCCTTTCTCCAGCTAAAACTCATTTCACATGCTATCTATGTCTTAGCATTAGTTGTTTTCTTTCTAATCCCCACCAGAAAACTCTTATATACATGTAAATCTACTATAAATAACCTAGGTAGAAAAGGTAGTAAGTGTTTAGCATTGGCTGAGGCTCTCATCTGTAGATTTGCTCCTTAATAAATCTGTGCTACACTATCTCTTCTCCATGGCTTTTGAGTCTGACAACTGATTGGTTTGGTTTGATGTAATCCCATTTATCCAGACTTACTTTGATTTGTTGTGCTTCGCGATCTTTGGAAGTTTTGACCTATGCCAAGGGGCCCTCGTGTTTCCCCTAACGCTTCCTATAACATTTTCAAGGAATCTGGACTTACAATGAGGTCTTCGATCCATTTGGAATTGATTCTGGTGCAGGGGGATATATAAGGATATAACTACAGTTTTCTGTGTACAGCCAATTCTACCAGCACAATTTTTTGAAGAGGCTGTTGAGGAGCTTGAGGCCTGAGTGACTCCATCTTGAGCTAGATGTCATCTTCTGAAGTATGAGTTATGCAGCTGACCATGAGCCCAGCCTGGGAATGAACAGAAGAAGCAATTCCTTGGCAACTAGGAACATAAACTATCCTTGGGGAAACCGCAGGCAGGCAGGTGCTGGAGGGCATGGTGACCCCCGCAGTTAGGCCACAGATGGTGTTTGTTTAAAAAAGGAACCCTGCAGTTTAGCAAGTGTGTCCTTGAGACTCCCTGTGGTGCAAGCCAACCAGTTTAAAGTACTTCAACCCTCTGATCTAACCAACAACCTGTTTCTGCTTTGTAGTGCGCCAATCATACTATAAAATTGTATTAAGAGTTTCCCCGCGATGTGTTATAATTTGTTGTAAGATGCTATGATGTATACAAAGTCCCTGCCTTCCCTAAAAATTGTATAAAAAGTACTATAACCCTGGTCTTGGGGCCTCTCAGCGTCATGGGCTGTGGGGGGACCAAGTTCCAGCTTGCAATAAAGACTCCTTTGCTTTTACATTGTTGATGGTCTCTGGTGGTCTTTTGGGTAAGGATTTCCAAATTCAGTTTTACATTTGGTGCATTGGCCGGGAATCCCCCCAAAGCCCACCCAGACGCCTTAACCAAGGAGTCATGAGAAGCCCGGCAAGTAAGTAGAGGCATTGTCATTCTGAAATCATCTGGTATTTGAGTTCCCTGCAGGTTCTGTATTGGGGTTGGCAAGAGGTCTTGGCGGACGTGCTATAAGACAGCCAACGGGGCCGGTGGGAGTTGTCCCTCAGATCTCCTGGGGGGTAAACTATCCACTAGTGCAGAAGCTTGAGTCTGGCACTTTCTGACTGATAATTTACAGGGTAGGCTATCCACTAGTGCGGGGTCCGGCACTTTCTGACTGATAGTGTACAGGGTAGACTGTCCACTAGTGTGGACATTTGGGCCCATTTGTAGTCCAGCACATTCTGATTGACAGTCTACAATGCACATGCTGTGAACATGTCTTGTCTCAGGGTTCAGTGTTTTGTCTGTGTGTCTTTTGGAATTCTTGGAATGTTTCTCCTCCCAGATTCATCCTGATGCAAGGGCTCAGAGGAGACTGGCTAACACCCCCTTAATATCTGTTTCTCTGTAGCTCCTTCTTTTTTTATGAAACTGCCACTGACCACCTGCAAGTGGCACCAGCAAGATCTTAGCCTCGGGCCTTAGCCCAGGGGGTCTGAGTACGGGGGAGAACCTGTCAGTCTGAGGGGACAGCCACTAGGAACTTCTTTCCCTTGCCCCAAGATGACTGGGAATTCTCCTCTGCCTTGGAAGGCTCCTGGGTCAATGTTTGCAGGAATCTAAAAGAAAAATCCTCCCGAGGTGAGTAGAGGGGGTCCGAGTCCCCTGGTAAGTGAGTGGTGTTGAGATGTTGCCCCATTCACTGAGACCTGATTTCGTCTTTGTGGCCACTTGTCTGTCTTGTTTACTTTGGTGTGTTTTCTGTTCTATGTTTTCTGAGGTAGGGAAGTTCTGGGTGAGAGTGGCAGGCTCACTCAGCAAACTCTGGATTCAGCTTGAGAACAGCACAGATTTCTGGGGGCCCATTAGTCCCCAACTCAGCCTTTGGTTGTTGTTTTGTCTAGTTCCGTTTTAGAATTGGTACCAGTTTTAAATGTGAATCCTTGGTTTTTGTGTTTATCAGTGTTTTTGATATTTATTTGAACATCTCTGGGGGAATAAAAGTCTCAGCCTCTGGCTGGGCTTGGTCACAGATCTGCTAAGTCTCCCTCCCCCCTTCTTTTGTTACAGCAGCCAAGAGGAGGGGCATGGACAAGCCTCAGGTGCACCTTCTCCTGGTGGAGGCTGCTGGAGAGGTTAGGGTGTAGATAGCAGTGAGCCTGGTCTGGACTTTCAGCTGCTCCAGACAGCTTAACAATTTGTAAAGTGCTTTTGTCAAAATTGGGTAAAAATCAGGCCCGTTCAGTTTCAGGTGACCCCCTCACCCAGCCCTCCTCCAACAGAAGGGATTCAAAAGACTGATTAGTGAAATACCTTGCTAAACAAGCAAGCCCTGGAAAAATGAAGCTCAACAAAGGTACTTCGTTTAAAAGAAATATTGTCTTAAAATTTTTTTAAAAACTTTAGAAAATGTACGTACAACTGATTTTGATTTTTTTGTGTGCTTTAAGATCTGTGTGAGTGTTTTGTATGTGTTTATGAACATGTTCAAGGTAAGAGTTGTCAGCATGCTGTAACAATGGGTGAGTTTAAGTTTAAAATTCAAAAGGTTATGAGGTTTGGACATTACCAAAAATTTTAAGGAATCTTCACATTGTTTTTAACGGTTTTTTAAAGATTCTTTAACTTAAAAATTAGAAAATCTGGTGTTGAGTTCTAATTTTATTCCCTTGTGGTCAGAGAGAATGCAAGGTTTCTGAATTTGGACAAGTTTGCTTTGTGGCCTAAAATGTGGTCTATTTTAGAAAATGTTCCATGTGCTGTTGAGAAAAACGTGTATTCTTGTGGAGAGCTGCGGGAGCCACGACCAAAGACAGCCAGGCAGTAAGGCGTGGCCACAAAAGCAACATTGTAGCTCCTTGGTAAGATGGCGCTGGCTCCCGCCTTCTGTCTTCCCAGTGACAAGTGCTCTCTGTAAAAACAACTCCTTATATGGCTATGACTTGGTTCCTAGTTTGCTTCCGTGTTTGCGACCCTATGGGTATATGCCAAGTGGTGCTTCAGGATTGGCCATCCAGGAGACTTATAACCAGAGCGCGGGGGCGGGGGGGGGGGGGACAGAGAAGCAGGAAGAAGCGGGCAGAAGAAGCAGGAGAGAAGATGTTGTAAAAGGTCCTGAATAAACCACATTGAGAAGAATCCCGGGTCGCGTCTTCCTTGCTGGTCGAGGTGGTCGCGACATATTCTTATGCTGCTGGGTGAAATTTTCGGCAGATGTCTGTTAAATCTAGTTGATCTTTGCAGTTGTTTAGATCTGCGGTTTCTTTGTTGAGTTTTTGCTGAGTTGATCTATCTAGTTGGGAAAGTGGTGTGTTAAAATCCCCAACAATTAATGTCTTTGGATCTATGTAGGATTTGAAGGAAAGTAGTGTTTCTTGGATAAATTTGGGTGCTCCGTTGTTTGGTGAATAGATATTTAGAATTGTAATATCCTCCTGAAGGAGAGATCCCTCAATTAGTATGTAGTGACATTCTTTGTCTCTTCTCACGAATTTTAATTTGAAGTCTATTTTATCTGATATTAGGATTGCAATTCCTGCCTGTTTATGGGGGCCATATCACCTTGCACCAGAATCAACTCCAAATGGATCAAAGACCTCGATTCAAAGCAGACACTCTGAAAACATTACAGGATGCAATAGGAGAAACGCTAGGTCTCCTTGGCACAGGCTGAAAATTTTTTTTTTAAATTTTATTTTATTTATTTGAGAACATACTGTACAGAGGGGCTACAATTACATGGGCAGGATGATGCATACATTTCTTACCAAGCATTGCAGCCTCCTCCTTTGTTTACCCTTCACCTCCCTTCCCCGCCTCTCCCCTCCCCCCACCCAATTATACCCCCTCCCCCCCACACCGACATTGTAAAGCTGGTTTTGACATGACATTTTGTACTTCTCATTGTTGCAACAGGTCCACCTGAATCCTTAAACAACTTGTTTGTCCCCATCTCCTCAACATGTTATACTGACATCAAATATAGTGAAAGCGGGGATTACACTGTGGGGGAGGGACATACAAAGCAACAAAGAAATAATCTTATAAATGCGTTAGAAACACATGCATGAAAGAAACGAAAACATTAAAATACATATTTAAGGGTTCATTTTCCTAACATCACATTATCTGACCTTTTCCACTTGACTCATACCTATACTATATATTGCAAATAAGGGAAACCATGGGAACTATGCTTCTTTGGGCCTGGCTTACTTCACTTAATATAATTTTTTCCAAACCTTTCCATTTCCTAACAAATGGGGAAATGTCATTCTTTCTGATGGAGGCATAGAATTCCACTGTGTATATATACCACATTTTCTTGATCCATTCATCTACTGAGGGGCATCTGGGTTGGTTCCATATCTTAGCTATGGTAAATAATGCTGCAATAAACATAGTTGTGCTGGTAGCTTTAGTGTGGTCTTGTTTGTAAACATTTGGGTAAATGCCCAAAAGTGGGATTGCTGGATCATAGGGGAGATCTATGTGAAGTCTTTTGAGGAACCTCCATACTGCTTTCCAAAGTGGTTGAACAAGTTTACATTCCCACCAACAATGAAGTAAGATTCCTTTCTGTCCACATCCCCTCCAGCATCTGTTGTTGTTAGAGTTCTTGATTTTTGCTGTTCTAACTGGAGTGAGGTGATATCTCAATGTTGTTTTGATTTGCATTTCTTTTATTGCTAGGGATGTTGAACATTTCTTCATGTGTCTATTGGCTATCCTTCTTTCTTCTTCAGAGAAGCTTCTCTTTAAGTATTTCGCCCACTTATTTATTGGGCAGTTGTTTCTTTGAGGATTTGTTGTTGGGTGGTTTAATTTTTTGAGTTCCAAGTATATTTTAGATATGAGACCCTTGTCTGTTGTATGGCTAGTAAAGATCTTCTCCCAATCGGTGGGCTTTCTATTGATCTTGCCAGCTATGTCATTTGCCCTGCAGAAGCTCTGCAATCTTATGCAATCCCATTTGTCTAACCTTTCTTTGATTTGTTGTGCTTCCGGATCTCTATTCAGAAAATTTCGGCCTGAGCCAAGGAGACCTAGTGTTTCTCCTATTCCATCCTGTAATGTTTTCAGAGTGTCTGCTTTGAGTTCAAGGTCTTTGATCCATTTGGACTTGATTCTGGTGCAGGGTGATATATAAGGATCTAGCTTTAGTTTTCTACATGTAGTTAACCAATTTTGCCAGCACCATTTACTGAAGAGGCTGTCTTTCTTCCATTCTATTGTTTTAGCTTCCTTATCGAAGATTAGATGGCTATAGGTCTGTAGGTTCATTTCTGGGTTTTCAATTCTATTCCATTGGTCCTGAGGTCTGTTCTTATGCCAATACCAAGCTGTTTTGATTACTATGGCTTTATAGTAGAGTTTGAAATTTGGTATTGATATTCCTCCAGCAGTGTTCTTTCCGTTGAGGCGCGTTTTTGCTATTCGGGGTCTTTTATTGTTCCATATGAATTTTTGGATTGCCTCTTCTATTTCCTTGAAGAATGAGGGTGGAATTTTGATAGGTATCGCGTTGAATTTGTAGATAGCCTTGGGAAGTATTGCCATTTTCACGATGTTAATCTTGCCAATCCAGGAGCATGGGAGGTTTTGCCATTTTTTAAGTTCTGTGTTGATTTCCTTTTTCAAGATTTTAAAGTTTTCATCATAGAGGTCCTTCACTTCTTTGGTTAAGTTAATTCCTAGGTATTTTATTTTTTGTGGGGCTATTACAAATGGAGTTGCTTTCCTAATTTCAGCCACACTTTTCTCATTGTTGGCATATAGAAAAGCCATTGATTTTGGGGGTTAATTTTATAACCTGCTACTTTGCCAAAGTTTTGAATCAGCTTGAGTAATTTGGGAGTGGAGTCTATGGGATTCTTTAAATACAAGATCATGAGGCTGAAAATTTTTTAATAGAGACCCAGAAACACAACAAATCAAAGAAAGGTTGGACAAATGAGATTGCATGAAGTTAGAGAGCTTCTGCATGGCAAAGGACATAGCTAGCAAGATCAATAGAAAGCCTACGGATTGGGAGATCTTCATTACCCATACAATGGACAAGGGTCTCATATCTAATATATACTTAGAACTCAAAAAATTAAATCCCCCGACAACAAATCCTCAAAGAAACAACTGCCCAATAACTAAGTGGGCTAAAGACTTAAAGAGAAACTTCTCTGAAGAGGAAAGAAGGATGGCCAATCAACACTTGAAGAAATGCTCAACCTCTCTTGCCATAAAAGAAATGCAAATCAAAACAACATTGAGATACCACCTCACTCCAGTTAGAATGGCTGAAATCAAGAACTCTAAAAACAACAGATGCTGGAGGGGATGTGGACAGAAGGGAATCTTACTGCATTGTTGGTGGTCATGTAAAGTTGTTCAACCACTTTGGAAAGTAGTATGGAGGTTCGTCAAAAGACTCCACATAGAGCTCCCATATGATCCAGCAATCACACTTTTGGGCATTTACCCAAAAGTATACAAACAAGACCACCAGCACGACTATGTTTATTGGAGCACTATTTACTATAGCTAAGTTATGGAACCAACCCAGATGCCCCTCAGTAGATGAATGGGTCAAGAAAATGTGGTATATATACACAATGGAATTCTATGACTCCATCAGAAAGAATGACATTGCCCCATTTGTTAGGAAGTTGAAAGACTTGGAAAAAATTATATTAAGTGAAGTAAGCGAAGCCCAAAAAGAAACATAGGTCCCATGGTTTCCCTTATTTGCAATATCTAGTATATGTCTGAGTCAAGCAGAAAAGGTCAGATCAGGTGATGTTAGGAAAATGAACTCTAAGATATGTATTCAAATGTGTTTTTTTCTTTCATGCATTTGTTTCTAATGCGTTTATAAGATTATTTCTTTGTTGCTTTGTATGTCCCTCCCCCACAGTATAACCCCTGCTTTCACTGTATTTGATGTCGGAATAATTTGTGGAGGGGAAGGGGAAAAACAAGTCGTTTAAATTAGGATACAGGTGGACCCGTTGCAACAATGAAAAGTACAAGTTTTCATGTGGAAAACCAACTTTACAACTTTGTTGCGGGGGGGGGAGGGGCGGGAAGGATTGGGTGGGGGGGTGGGGGGAGGCTGGGAAGGGATGGAAAGGGGAAACAAAGAGGAGGCTACAATGCTTGATAAGAAATGTACTCATTATCTTGCCCATCTAATTGTAACCCCTCTGTACAGTATTTTCACAATAAAAATAAATAAAAATTAAAAAATTAGAAATCTGGTATTTTAAAATCTAATATTTTAAAATGCATAAGGCTGTTTATACTGTAATCAAGATATCTGGCTTAACACAAATACATTGGC
This sequence comes from Dipodomys merriami, assembly GCF_024711535.1. Taxonomy (NCBI): domain Eukaryota; kingdom Metazoa; phylum Chordata; class Mammalia; order Rodentia; family Heteromyidae; genus Dipodomys; species Dipodomys merriami. The sequence goes on from NW_027206038.1 coordinate 748,932, forward strand.
TGTTTGGAATTTAGTTCCTTGGCTAAAATTTGGGGATAAATATTAGAAATTTAAGTGTAAAGGTTAGTTTAACACTGTCAAAGATGTTACCTGTTCTGTCTGTCTAAAACTGTGTCTTTCATTCGAGAACCAAGAGATAAGAAAAGGGAAAACTTAGAAACCAACAGAAGACCTGTCTTTATGGGTGAGGAGTGAACAGGCAGAAGCGCAGTTCAGCTGGTCATGTATGGTGGGACAGGCCCTGAGGAAGTCCACAGATAATGGGACAGGCCCTGGGAGGAGTCCATGCATGGTGAAAGGGGGCAAACTGGCACAAAGGCAGTTCACCTAACACTAAAGAGTTGGCTTAGGTACGTGCCCATTCCATAGGAGGGGCCAAGTGGCCCATCTTTGTTCTGTCCCTTTTCCCTACAGATTGACACTGGAAACATGATTGTTAAAATGAGTGATGTGATGATCTGATTAGTATTGCTAAAACTGCCCCTTGGACTTAAAAAAAGGATTAAAAAGTTTATTTGTATAATGTGATTTGCTTTCAATGATGTTCTACAAGTAGTATATGTTTCTAAAAGTCATAAGGGTGTTATGTCTAGCTTCTTGGTACAGTGATGGTGATTGTAATTCTTGCATTAAGGAAAAATTGACATTTAAGTTTAAAAGTTTTAGTGTGTATCTGTTTTAAAACAAGCAGCCAAGAGACAATGAATGACACTTTGCCTCAAGATTTTAAGAGATTTTTTAAAATGCAACTAAAAACTAATGTATAGAATATTAAAAAGGAGATTAATAGGAGGCTTAAAAATTAGGAATGGATTTTTGGATATAAAGTTTAAGAGTAAAATTGTTCTTAATATTTGCCTCAAAGTGCACAAAGGAAAAATTAGGATTACCAAAATAATTGCTATTCTAGTTTGCTCTTATAGGTTTTTTTAAACAGTTTCCAGCAAGCCCAGAGCAAAGTACAAAGGATTCTTACAAGTTTGTTAGATGTAATTTTGGCTTTTATAAGTTCCAGGTAAGAGCATGCTTAAAAGCTACTTCTATGTTGACCACCTTGTTGCTTTTAATTGGAATAAAGTGGCCTTCTATAAGACTCATTGATCTGCAAACTAGTTCGAAGTCAGCCCAGGGAAGAAAAAGGTCCCTGTGAGACTGTCACCTCTAATCATCCAGCAGAGTGCTGAACGAGCAAGCAGAGTTGCTTTGGGACTCAAAGTGGCAGAGTGCTAACCTTGAGCTGTAGAGCTGAGGGACAGCACTCAGGCCCTGAGTTCAAGTTCAGGACCAACTAAGGGAAATGCCAATGAGGCATTTTTTCCAGTGTGGAGAAGACACTCCTGGAACGAAAGCAATGGTGGAGCATCCAGAGGTAGTAAGCCACTGCTTGGATGGCAGAAATGTCAGATCCTAGAGTCATTTGTGCATGGCCCTTCAAGAATTGATCAGAGCCAGGAGGTCATGCGAAGACAGTTTGTAAGCATGCCTAATGTCCATGACTATTTACCTCGTAAGGGACAGGAACTTGCCATCCTGTGACAGTAGTAAAAAGCTAAAGTTATAAAATGTGGGGGATAGTTTAAATCCCAACCCTTGTATGTGCCAAAAATTCTAATTGGCAATAATTTTTGAGCTGACACCAGCTACATGAAATTCATCTCCTCAGGAAAAAGTTTGTAAACCTGTAAGTGTGTTTCTATTGATATCTCTCTGAAGGTCTGCATAAGTAACTGGGGCATCATTAGAGACCACATTCCTAAGCCATCCAGAAAGATGCTTTTGCAAACCAGAAGGCTTGTTTACAAGCTACACTGCTGTAGCCAGAGAAAAGGTTTGTGCATTTGCCAAAAGTTAAAATATTGTTCTTTGTAAAATAGGCTAAGGTTATAGGTTCCTGGCTAGGTAGGATCAACACCCCTGAGTCAGCTTAAAGAAGTTACAGAAGATGAATATTCACCCATCTTCTGCTTTTAAGAACAAGGGACCAGAGTCACTTTAAAAAGTTGTGTCCAAATAGACAGAAGGAAAAGGCATGGGAAATAGTTCAGGCCTGAGCCCTCTATATCTGCCTAGAAAATCAGCCTTATTAAAAGAACTATCTAGTTTAAAAAGTTGTCATCTTGGTAAATTGTCGTGGGCTATTGTCTAAATAGTCTTAAAAACTAGTGGGGTCACAGCCTGCCTAGCCTATGCAATGTATCCTTAACCAGTCTGTGTAGGAATTTGCAGCCCAGCAGGAGGTGTGACAGTCCCTTGAAGCCACTGAAAGACCCTGCTGCTGCTGCTACAGCTTGACAGTCCCCTGGAAGAAATCTACATTGTTACCCTGACCACCTCCACTGTGAAAAAAGTAGAGTGAACTGCCTGATTCCATCACCTGAGACTGCATCCTGGTTGAGACTGCATCCTGCTGCTAAAACTAAGATCTTGTGGGACATTCTTTTGGGTGATATCCAGAAACCTTCTCTATTCCCACAGTGGATATTGGGGGCAAGGATATCACTGGCTTGCTTGCCTTAGGCACTTCAGTGCATAGTGACTGAAAATCCACTCTATAGTCACAGCCAAGTTTGGCTCTGGTATGGTAATAACCTGAGTTTGTTTTCAATACAGGTAGTAATGAGACCCAGCCCTGCTCTTAGCCTTAAAATCTAGCAAGTTTCTGCATCCCAGTGGTGACTTGAGGCTGCTCTGAGATAACTTGGTTCTGCAAGCCAAAGGAAAAATGGGCATTTTAAAACTCTAGCCACAAAGAAGTTCAAGGAATTGCAAACAAGAGGAGGGTAGTAAAGAAAGCCTTGGGAAAGGAATTGGGAAAAAATTAGTATCCTCTTTGGATAAAAAAGGATTTGAAAAGTAAGGATTGTCTTAAAACATTAAGTCATTGGAGTAAAGAAGACAAACCTCAGACAGTTTAAGTATGTAGTAAATGGTATGACTATGTCTTAATATTGGAGCTTCATGAGTACTGCTGGTATAAAATTAAGTTAACTGATATACAGAGTCAGGACTGGTGGAAAAAAATGTAAGGGCCTTTGGTACTGTTAATTTTGTTACTCAGTCGGGTCCAGTGTTGTAAACCGGCTAGGGATGTTTGTTAGAAAACGCATTAACACTGTACAGCTGATGATCTTAAAGGCTCAATATCATCTGGTACCCAATGGAGAACATGATGTGTGCCCATAAGGACCATGATTGGCCCTTAAGGCCTATCAGAAAGGGGGAAATGAGGAGCCTGAGGCCTGAGTGACTCCATCTTGAGCTAGATGTCATCTTCTGAAGTATGAGTTATGCAGCTGACCATGAGCCCGACCTGGGAATGAACAGAAGAAGCAATTCCCTGGCAACTGGGAACATAAACTATCCTTGGGGAAACCGCAGGCAGGCAGGTGCTGGAGGGCATGGTGACCCCCGCAGTCAGGCCACAGGTGGTGTTTGTTTATAAAAGGAGCCCTGCAGTTTAGCAAGTGTGTCCTTGAGACTCCCTGTGGTGCAAGCCAACCAGTTTAAAGTACTTCAACCCTCTGATCTAACCAACAACCTGTTTCTGCTTTGTAGTGCGCCAGTCATACTATAGAATTGTATTAAGAGTTTCCCTGCGATGTGTTATAATTTGTTGTAAGATGCTATGATGTATACAAAGTCCCTGCCTTCCCTAAAAATTGTATAAAAAGTACTATAACCCTGGTCTTGGGGCCTCTTAGCGTCATGGGCTGCTGCCATGTATGTGGTGGGACCAAGTTCTAGCTTGCAATAAAGACGCCTTTGCTTTTACATTGTTGATGGTCTCTGGTGGTCTTTTGGGTAAGGATTTCCAAATTCGGTTTTACACTGTCTTTCTTCTATCCTGTTTCTGGCTCCCTTATCAAAGATTATGTGCCTGTAGGAGTGGATTCATTTCTGGATCTTCAATTCTGTTGTATTGATGGAATTCTGTGCTTCTATCGGAAAGAATGGCACTACCCCATTCCTGAGGAATTGGAAAAACTGGAAAAAATGTTATTAAGTGAAATAAGCCAGATCCAATTAAATATATACTGCATGATTTTCCTCATTTATAATAACTAGAATATGCCCATAAATCTAAAGTTAATCCAGTAGGTAGTAAAAGACAAATAATTATACTTGGGCATGAATAACTAACAGCAATCTAAGCATTCACATGGTGAAAACAAGGGCAGCTATTCTTAGGAGAGGATCACAATGGCTCAATACCTATGTAGATATGACCATATTGCAATGAACTCTAAGAATCAATCATGCATATGAAATACATATATCTGTATATAATTTAATAGATGTCATAAAATAACCGACTTCCCTGTAATCTCAAAGCAAAATTGTAGGTTTAGAAGATAAAATTGAGGAATGTTTTCAAAACAAAAACTAAAATATATAGAGGAAAAAGTGGGAGAGAAAAGATAAGATGAAAAGTAGAGTAGCTATCTATTGAAGAATTCATAAAAAATTTCCAAAACTATACAAGAGAGCTGGGGTACAGCTCAGTTGTAGGACTAGACTAATATATACAAAGCCATGGGTTCAATCTCCAAGAAGGCATAATAAGGTAATGAATAGTAATAATAAAATAATTACTTGAAATAAATGCTTTCATGTTAGAGAGGCCTGATTCTTAAAACAGTATACAAATTACTCTCAATTCTTGTATCCAATGACATAAAACCACAAGAATGAAGAGGAAATAGTTTTCCTTTTCTATCCTTTCGTTTAGTTTTCTGTTTTCTTCTTTTCTTTTTTCCTTCGGCACTACTGGTGCTTGAAGTTGCTAAGGCTCTGACCACTATTTTTCAGATGAGGTCTTACTTCTTGGCCAAGCCTCCTTTGAGCAATAATCTCTTACCTATGGCTTCCACAAACATGAGATAACAGGCAAATTACACTATACCTAGCTTTCTGTGTTTTTATAGTTTCTCACTTTTTTTTTTTGTCAGAACTGGCCCTGGATGTTGGTGTTCTAAAGTTCTGCCTTCTAATTAGCAAGCTTGGACTCAGACTATTTTCCAATGTAAACATTCGATATTGACTTCTATTTTCTAGATATCATTAAATTCTATTGAGCTTAGTATGGATCTTTATGATGTTATAAGAAGAACACAGAGAAATCCCTTGAATATTTTCCCAGTTTCTTTAAATATTTATAGAATGACATCACAAGTAGGACATTAATATTTCACAAGTGCCTTATGCAGACTTCAGTTACTTTAATTATTTTGTGCACATATTAAGTCCAATATAATTTTATCAATTCTATATTAATATATCATATTTACAGATAATGTTTCTTTACCAAAAATGAGTCTTGTCTCATGCTTCCCAGACGTTGCCTTTGGTTCTGTCATTATAGAATGTAGCACAATTCGTTTCCCATTTACCTGAAGAAAGCCTGAACTGACTAGAGTAAATAATGCTGGTATAAACCTATGTGTTTTGGCCTTTGGGTGAATGTTACATTTTATTTCTATGAGACAAAGCCTAAAGAACTCAATTCCTGTTGCATATTTCATATTCTAGGAACCTGTCAAAATGTTTTCAGAAGTGGCTTTCCCATTTGAATTCCTGCGAGCATCCAGTTTCTCTGTTTCTTGATAGCATTTAGTACGGACATTGTTTTATTATGTGAAGTAATTCTCATATATGTTTTATAATGTCATTTTAGTTTTAATGTGCATTCATTTGATGACTGATGATGCTTTTCTTGTGCTTATTTTTCACAACATGTATTTTGCTGGTTTCTAATCGATTTTTTTTAACATTAGGTTTTGAGCATTTTATGTAGAGTCTACATTTGAGACATTCTTCAGGTACAGGATTTGCAAATATGTTATCCTTGACTATGGGTACCCTTCATCATCATTACCACCACCATCATCATCATCACTATTAGTATTACTATTATTAATTTTGTACATGTATGTATGGTCCTGGGGATTGAAATCAGGGCCCCTGAGATTTGTTGCATTTTGTTAATAATTTGCCATTTGAGGGGCTGGGAAGGTGGCTCAATGTAGAGCGCTTGCCTTGCATGCATGAGGCCCTGGGTTCTATTCCTCAGCACCACACAAGCAAAAAAGAAAAAAGCCAGAAGTGGCACTGAGGCTCAAGTGGTAGAGTGCTAGCCTTGAGCTGAAGAGCTGAGGGACAGCACCTAGGCCCAGAGTTCAGGCCCCACGACTGGACCCAAAAAATAAAAAATAAAAAAAAATAAAAAAAACAATTTACCATTTGAGTCATGCCTCACTTCTGGCTTTTTTGCTGATTAAGCAGAGATAAGATTCTCAGGGACTTTATTTTGTGGGCTGCCTTCAAACAGTAATACTCAAATCACAGCCTAGCTGTGATGAGATACATGAGCACCCTGCTCCTAAATTCTATTCACTATTTGTATACGAGACTAAATTATTTTAGACTTTTATTGAGTTTTATTGAGTTATACTATATCAAGTTTTCCTTTCCAATAATTTTAATGCCATATTTAAGTATGCTTAAATTGTCAAGACATCTTCCTTTGCTTTATATTTACATCACTCTTTTGTTTTATATGCCACTTTCAAAACCTGCTTGAAGATAATATTTGAATAAATTGTTATATTTAAGTCAACGTTCACTTTTTAATTCTCCCCAATACTGTCTAATCTATCACCACTTATTAAAGAGAATGTCATTCCACAAGTGTTTGGTTTTAAACTCTTATTAAATATTCCTTGATAATATGTATGTGGCTCTAATCTGGTGCCGTCCAGACCCATTGAGCTTTATAATCTTTCCTCTACAAATATAACAATTTTACACTAACACCTTTAATATTAGACAGAGAAATATATTCCAGTTTATTTTCTTTTGTCAATGAGTCAAGAGTGCTGGTCAGGTGTTTCAAGAAGTTGTCATAAACTTATAAATAAAATTGTGAAGCTGGGCACTGTCAGCTCATGCTTATAATCCTAGCTGCATAGGAGACTGAGATCTGAGGATTGCGGTTCAAAGCCAGCTGGAACAGGAATGTCTGTGAGACTCTTATCTCCAATTAATCACCAGAAATCCAGAAGTGGCACAGTTGCTCAAGTGGTAGAGCACTCACTTTGAGCTGAAGAGCTGAGGGACAGTACCCAGGCCCAGATTTCAAGCCCCAAGAATGACCAAATAAAAGGAGGGGGATGAAGCAGGAGACAATTAAATAACTTTGCTCAAATGTATCCTCCAATCCACAAAAATTATATGTCTGTATTTACTTAGATTTTTGCCTTTATATTCAGCATTTTATAATTTTCAATGATACTGGGTGAACAACACTGAAATACATTTTGACGATGTGTGGAGATTGCACAAAGACATTAACAGAAAACAGTTGAAAAATAAGGGGCAACGGGAATGGAGAAAGACAGAAACAGGTTAATCAGGCCTTTGATCAATATGTGCATGTGCAAAATATTTCAATAAGATTTCTTCGTACAATTAATATGCACCAATTAATAAATATCTTCCAAAGGCATTGGTATTCATGTATGACATAAAGGATAAATACAGATTCTCTGGTGAAATGAAACAAAGATAGACGCGAAAATACATAATTATAGTAATTGTGTAAACGAACTAAGAAATTTGGTCAACATTCTGAGGGCTCATGGTTCATTAGACTAGAAGGCCATTGGTGTCTAAGATAATACTAAAATGTTAGACTTGAGCCTATCTTTAAGACTGCTTAATGCTAAAGTAAAATCAATAAAGGACATGTTTGGCAAATAAAGTAAAATGATCGCTTATGGACAAATGAAAATAATAATATACATTATAGTTATTTGTATATATACACATATAAATATGAAATATGCATAGGTACACATAGTATGTATAGATATACACTTATTTAAAGAGATTTGAATCAGAAATATATTAAGAGCATATTAATGCCAATGAAAACTTTAACCATCCTGAATATGTTATCCAAAAATCCAAATACATATCTCTGTAATAATATACCAACAACCAAAGAACATATTAAAAGATCATAGCATACCTAGACATTGCATACATATAGAGATTAGTGGAAATAGAAACAACAATAAGATAGCACTGTACAACCACTATGTAGAAATTGGAATCCTTATACATTGTTGCTTAGCACTTAAAATGATATAGTCAGTTTATTAAACATACTGGCAATCTTTAAGATACTACACATCTAGTTGCTCTATTATCCAGCATTTTAAGTCATAGTTTTATATACAAAATAGATTTCAACACATGACCAATGAGACACATGTACAAGAATATAGATAGCAAAACCTTTTACAATAATATATAATAAAATATTGAAATGCCCATTGAGGACATTATATAATTCTATACATGTATACAAAACAATATGGCCTATCTGTCAGAAAAATTTACATGAACTTACTTGGGAAACACTAATATTACATGGGAGAAATGGATAAAATAGACTGCATTTTCTAATTAAATGAGCTTTTTAAAATTGGTACATCTGTAGTGGTAGACTATGAAGTAATGTTTGGTCAAGTGGAGGGTAGGTTGAAATGATGACAGGAAGTGACTACTAATAAATATTGGAGTATTTTGAGGGGGTAGTAATGATAAAATGTTCTAGAACTGAAGGTGATGTTCATAGTCCAACTCTTAACTTTCTATGAATCATTGTACTTTATCGAAGAATTACAGATTGCATTTGCATTAACCTTAGGAAAAATTTTAGAATAGTAGTGGGTGAATCTGAGTGTTAATTTAGCATTTAAAATCACAGAATTCTGTAATGCATAAGTTTAGTATGTTGATGAATGAGACTATCAATAAAATACGAATTGTGACATATCCTCTAAGTGACTATATATGACATTGTGAGTCAGTGAATCTTCTACAAAATTATGTAAATTGAGAGATGAGATAGGATTGAGAAGGATGAGAGACAATGATCATCAAGATGCATTGTACTGGGCTAGGAATGTGGCTTAGTGGTAGACTTACTTAGTGGTAGTGAGAAGCCCTGGGTTTGATTCCTCAGTACTACATAAACAAAACAAGCTGGAATTGGTACTGTGACACAAGTTGCAGAGTGCTAGCATGAGGAAAAGAAGCTCAAGGACAGTGCCCATTGTCAAGGCCCTAAGTTCAAGACCCAGGACTGGCAAAAAAAAAAAAAAAAAAGGAAGCATTGTATTAAGACAGGCACTAGCAGCTCATGCCTGTAATCCTAGATACTCAGGAGGCTGAGGATTGAGGTTTGAAGCCAGCCCAGGCAGGAAAGTCCATGAAATTCTTATCTCCAGTGAAATCTGAGAAAAATCTGAAAGTGCTGCTGTTCCTCCAGTGATAGATTTCTAGTGTTCATCCAAAGGCGCTCAGGGTCAGCTCCCAGGCAAAGAGTTCAAACCTCAGGAGAGAAAAAAGGAAAACAAAATAACTCACTAAACACTATTTATAAACTGCCTGTTCAAACAGCAACCCCCAATCACATACTTAAAGTTAATTAAAAATATGATTAGAATAAAATGCAAGTCATTTTAGGGACCAAACATAGATAGAATACAAAGGTTGTTTACAGGGACAAAGTAAATTTTATATCACGCAGTTTGAGTTGAAATTTGTTCTTCAGTCTTATTAAATCATTTGTGAAATTGACAATAGTGCCAATTACAGATTTATTTCCTTGAGGAAAAGGGTGAATTCTGAGGTCTTGTCATAGCAAACCATAGTGGTAAATTTTTTGCCTCTTTTTGAAGTATAACTGATATTTTAAAGTAGATTTGCCCTACTATAATATTAATTTAATCAATCATTTCATTAGGGCAATGTTGGTCAGATTTTTTCCAGTAAATCTTATCCCTTATAATAAATGAGAACATGCTGTGTCAGTCTCCTATTAATATGACAAAATCGTTTATGAAATCAACTTAAAAGGAGGAAAGATTAGTCTTGGCTTCTGATTTTATACATTTCAGTTTATGTTTCTTATCCTCATTGCTTTGGGTTGACACAGTACCCATGTCAGGAACATGTGATGGAGTATGTATATTCGTGGAAGCCAGGAAGAAAAGAAGAGGAGGAATAGGAGTGGGAGAGGGAGAAAGAGGGGTAGAGAGAGAGGGAGAAGGAAAATGAGAAGGAGACAGAGAAGAAAAAGAAGGAAGAATAGGAAAGGACTTTGATCTTAACGTCCTCTGATCACAAGTTCTCAGTGACCAAATCTCTACAGCTGTGCCCACTTGAAAAGGTTCACCACCTCTTTATGGCAACATAGTGAAAACTAATTATTAATCCCAATCCTTTATGATTTCAGATTTAATTTCTAGAATGGTGGGTAGATATTTCTGTACAATTGTGATAACTTCTGTTCCTAAGTATTTACTTCAATTAATCAGAGGAGCTATTTGGCATGGAGTTGGTTTGGTTATACAATTGCTGGAGAGATGAATGAAATATTTAGACTGCAAATACATTTTATTTAACAGATAAGGAAGCTTCAAGAGATTTCATTTTTGATCTTCAAAAATGACTATTTCATCTAACTCATAATGACTTGAATTTTTCATAATTTTATGGCATTTATATTCAAGTTTTTTGTCATTTATAGTGAGGTTCATTCTTTCTAGTTGAAGGAAAAATGAATACTATAACTTCTATAGAGAGTAGGTATAATATGAATTTCCTGCCATTCAATAATGTTATATTCAAATATATAGGAATAATTGGATAAGTCATAGAATATTTTGCTTTAGTTAGCTTATATTGAGATTGATTCAATTTCTAAAAATCAGTGTTGACATAAAACATATGAAATTCAGTGTTTCTCTGAAATGACTTGGTACTCAAATCTCAGAAATACATGACCAGTAACTAAGATTTCTGCATATTCAAAAAAATGTATGAATCTAAATTTTTATGTCAAAAAAGTTTAGGGTAAAAAGAATAGAAAATCATGTAGCTGCAATAGATAAAATTTAAAGTTAATGACAAATTGCTTCAGTCAGCCTGATAGATCCTATTGATTTTAGCTTACATGAGAAATTTGATTAATGATCCTTTTGTCGCTTTTGAATAATAGAGTATTCAATTTGTCCAAAGATTCTGTCATTGAAACCTTTAGTGCATATTTTTTCATAAAAATGAAAAGTATTTTTCCACAGTACAGGTTCAGATTTAATAACTAAATAAATATCTAAATGTTAATTTGTTAAATTGACCTCTGGAATTCAAATAATAAGAAATTTATTTTATTCTTAGATATATTATATCTGTGCTGAATATGAGTGTCTCAAGCTTCTAATCCTTGCTATTCTGGAAGCTGGACTTCAAAGCCAGCCTTGGCAAGAAAGTTTGTGAGACACATCTCAATTAATCACACACACACACACACACACACACACACACACACACACACACACAGAAAGCCAGAAGTGGAGTTGTGGATCAAATGTTAGGGCACTATCCTTGAGTGAATAAAAGTAAAGGATAGGCCTTGAGTTCAAATCACAAGAACAAAACACTCACACACACACACACACACACACACACACACACACACACACTCTCTCACACACACACACACAGACATGTACAATATTATGTCTAAATTCTTATTTTAGTTTGAAGAAATAAACAATGACATGAAAAGTAATATTTGTTACATATCCTGCATTTTTGTGAAGTGCTTTTTAGTGGTTTTTAGTTTTTTTGTTTTAAGATATAGCTTAGGTTATTAAAATTAATATTAATCTATTTAATAGTTATAATTCCTCATAACACATTGGAGTAAAACATTTGGTATTTTTTCTATAGTGTTAAGAAGTATTCTGAGTAAAAAAAAGAAATGAAGAATGGAAGAAAAAAGAAAGAAAGAAACAAAGAAACAAGAAAGAGAAAGAAAGAAGAGAGAAAGAGAGACGTAGGGATGGAGGGAAGGAGGGAGGAAGGAAAGAAGAAAAGAAGGAAGGAAGGAAGGAAGGGACAAAAACAATTTAATTTATAAAATCTGATATTTAGCAGAACATAAATTTCATGTAAGTTAACTCTTTAGTAAATGCAAGGTTTCAATTGCCACTTCTCTGCATGTTCTCTATGCATGAATGAAACCAACAAATGAGGGATCATAAATAACCACCTGAATCTGTTTGCATCTGTAGTAAATATGTACACAAATCTTTTTCTCATTTTTTATACATCATTAAATAACTATTTGCAAACAATTTACATTTAGTTATAAATATTCTAAAAATTGATGTAACCAAAGGATGTCAATGTATTATATAATGTGAACTCTGGTATTTATAATGCTAATAATATTACATTCTTCATGTTATATTAATTATAACAATTACATTATGTATTTTTTCAGAGAAATTAGCATCCTCTAATTTTGGTGTCTGTGGGAGTCCTAATAGCAGACGGTAATTAAAATCAAAGGAGATCTGTATTTCTGAAAGCAATTAACTCATTGGAGATTGTTCAAATACATCAGAAGGGCCTTAGAAATATTGCACCATGTTTACATGATTACCTATGATGTGATTCAAGAGCCACTAAACAATCGTACTTCACTTTGCCATTACTATAATTATTCCCATTGTTAAGAAGAATCATTCACATAATTTACACGATATAGGTTTGTCCTTAAGTTATTATTTCTTATGAAATAATATCCAAATGATACACTACACTAAGAGTTAAAGCAAAAGTTGCAAAATATATTGGACGATGTAACTACTTCCAGATACACGTTTTGAAATTGTATTCCCTGTCTGGTGACATTAGAATCAACTTTTCAGAGATGACCCTGAAATAATGATCCTGATAAAAGAAGCCCAATATAACTACTCTGCCATGTGAACGTCCAGCAAATAAATTATAATGAACCAGAAAGTAGACCCCCCATAAGACAAGGAATTGCTTTGAATAACCATTTTTATAACCAATGTTCAAGCTTCTAGAGTATGGGTAATATACTCCTGATGTTTTTAAGCCACTTAGGTTGAAGTATTCTCTTATAGCAGCCCAATAGCTGACAAAAAGCAAAGGAATTTTTATTTAAATTTCAAATTTTCAGAAAAAAGATTCATAATGTTTTATTATTGGAATTTGACTCTCCAAACCTCCAGGTTAAAAATATTTTTAAATGGGAATTGACTTGAGGTTAAACTCTCTATTCAACAATCATAATTAAATTTTTGAATATTTTAATATCTTTAACTACTTGTACAAAGGAGTTGCCATTCACTGAAACAGTTTATGGATACAGAGCATCTTGATCAATTTCACCCATTTCAACATTCTCATCCATCCCTCCCAATCAAGCCCAGTCTTTACGTATCTCAATATTATGTTATGTATGGAATTACTTGCCATTTAACAAAGCAGTTTATGTGTACAATGCACCTGGAAATGTGTTACCACTTCAACATCTTCACCCCAATTTCACACTACCCCTTGCTTTGTATATTTCAATTCTGGGAAGTATGCAATGGTTTCTTGCCTATCCTTTTCCCCTTCAATTTCCTACCCCTCTCACATTGCCCCCCACTGTCCTCTCTTGCACTACACATTTACTGGCATTTATTTTGTTGGGCTTTGACTTAATCTTTTAAGAGAATGATATTTTCACACTACATAGACTCTGACACTTCAGATAATTCATTTGTATCTGTTTGCATACCATCCAGTATGTTTAATAAATGTTTATAAATTTACATTTAGAAGCAGCTGCTATCTACCACAAGTGAGGAAACCTAAGTTTCTCTGGGTGCAGTTAATTTCACTTAACATTATTATTTCTGCGTGTTTCATTTTCCTTAAGAATGGTACAATATTATTGTCTCTGATGGATGAATGGAATTTGAATATTTATGTGTATATATGTATGTATACATACATACATACATACTTGTAAATAGCGATTAATAAAAGTATATATGTCATATAAATATAATTGTTTTTTTATCATTAAGTCAATTCAGGGATTAAGGTGTGATAACTTATAATGTTGCTTTCTATTTAATAATGCTCTTTATTTTAACATTAAAGTTGTAAGTAACACAATTCAAGTCCTAGTGAAATTTGTTTTTTTGTTTTTGTTTTTGTTTTTTTTTTGTCGGTCATGGGGCTTGAACTCTGGGCCTGGGCGCTGTCCCTCAGCTCTTCAGCTCAAGGCAAGCGCTCTACCATGTGAGCTACAGCACCACTTCCGGTTTTCTAGTGGTTTATTGGAGATAGGAGTCTCACAGTCTTTCCTGCCTGGGCTGGCTTTGAACCGCGATCCTCAGATCTCAGCCTCCTGAGTAGCTAGGATTACAAGCGTGAGCCACCAGTGCCCGGCGTCCTAGTGAAATTTGAAGGTTCAAATTTAAATTTAAAATTTCAAAATGTCTAATACTTCCACTTTGGCAACCAAAATGAAAAACAGGGATGTTTTATCCTCAAGAATGTAATTATTTCATGTGCAAAAAAATAAAATAAGTGTAATATTAATTCAGTGGAAATAATAAATCAAATACTTATGCAATGCATCAATTCCATAGATTATGAGATCTATTGCTAAAATTAATAAAACTTGTAAAGTTGGTTTTTCGACATAACATCTTGTACATCTCATTGTTGCAATGGGTCCACCTGTATCCCTATTTAAACAATTTATTTTTCCCTTCCCCTCCACAAATTATACCAACGAGGAGATTAGAAGGAATGGGAAGGGGAAACAAAGGAGCAGGCAACAATGCTTGATATGAAATGTAGTCATTACCTTGCCCATGTAATTGTAACCCCTCTGTATGGTATTTTCACAATTTAAAAAATAATAAATAAAGAAAGAAAAATAAATAAAACCCAGGATTGGCAAAAATTTATTTTAAAAGAAAAAAATGATTAAAACTCGTATTAAGTAGATTACTTAAGACATGAACCGAGTGATAATTTTCTTTTCTAGGTGAAGTTGATATAGAAATCAAAATCTAAAGATTCCGGAGTTCTGTGTGCTTATACATGTCAATTTATACATATGCTTGACTCACCTCGACATTATATGAAGATAACTGAGAACACGACTAGAATAAAAAAAAATCACTCAAATGTTTAGCTTTATTTTGTGACTAAATATGTATTTTTTATCTCTTTATTTTATTTGAAAAATCTGGTAATTTATTTAAGTCACATCAACAATAATGAGAAATACACAGCTCCTAGCTCCTTAAAAGACAATCAATAAGACAAAAAGAAAACAACAAAGAAAAAAATTGAACCTCATTTTGCATGTAGTCTTTGTATATTGTGGTGATTTGTAACTAGATTATGTGACTATCCCATGAATCTGGGCTCAAATCACTAGGGCTACTGGAAGAAAATTTCAAATTCTAGAGCAGCTAACACAGCTGTGCAGTTGTTTGTGGGTTTCACTGCAGTAGTAGCTGGGCCTGAACTGTACAAAGGAAATAATTTTAGTGCTTTGAAGGCAAAAATGTGATGAAAAGCATACTTTTATCTTCTTAGATGAAATAAGAAGACCACACTTTAAAGCTTACTAAATGATCAGCCCTTTAAAGAACAGTGCCATTTTTAAGGAACTCTAGATCATTCAAGTCCTTCATTCCATCCACAAGCATTGTTGCCATTCACAAATCATTGTCAAAGTGAATTTCCAGTTCTTTTTGATATTTCAAATGGTTTAGGAGTAACATAAACAATAATTCAAGTTGTTGAGAAAATTTAATTTAGAATAAGCAAGCAAATCAGATTCAACTCCATAGCATAACCTTTAGGAAAAATGAACTGAGGAATATGGCATGTCCTTTGTAATTTAATATTAGACATTAGGGCAAAATGCCAGAAGCAGACTCTACAAGGAAACCGAAGTCTTTGATAATATATATAAAAGATTACCCAGGGAAAAGTAATTTTACTTACATTTCCTATTGTATGATAACATTTTTGTCTGCTAATGAGAGACTCAAAAATATTTTAATTATGATATGAAAAATGTATTGACATAAATGAATGAAATCAGGGCGTAGATGGTAGAGGAGCTGGGTGATTCTTTAATTATTTTCATTATTTTGAATGATCTGGTATTTTGTATTGTGGAAGTATGAATGTGTCGAGAGCCCTGCAGGGAGTCTATCTGCATGATAGGCTTGACTATCTCACTGGAACATCAGGAGGCTGTTCACAGAATCTGGTCTTTTCATCCTGCCCCATACAAATACCGGTAGCTGCTAACAACCACCTTTTCACCCCCTAGTAGCTGCTAACGACCACCTTTTCACCCCCCATACAAACACCCAGTTGTTGCTAACAACCACCTTTTCACTGCCCTAAGCAAGCATCCTGCAGCTGCTATGCCCAATGAAAAAGCTTCCTTATTCTAAACATATAAATACCCCAGTGTGAAAAAATAAAATTTGGCAGCTTGATCAGAATCCTTGTCTTGCTGTCCTTCTTCGTGTCTCTTGTCCCTTCATTCCTTCTCGCTTAGGTTCACTGCCCTCGTTGACGTCCTGCAGGTCGGGACATGAATGTATTTTATATCTGTGCAGGAAAGGTTGATTATTAGATAAGTGTCTGATACCCAATGTCAGGAATCTAACCTGAGTCAGAGTGGTAAATATATGTGTGTGTGTGTGTGTGTGTGTGTGTGTGTGTGTGTGTGTGTGTGTGTGTGTGTGTGTGTGTGTGTGTGTGTGCCTGCAAGCATGTATTTAGAAGGAAGAATCTTATTTTCCTCAAGGTATATACTTAATTGTATTAGTTATATTAAATTAATGACAGCAGATTAAGGTAATTAACATTTTGACACATATGTTTATATTCCTATGATTGCATGAACAAACTAAAAAGTTATTTTGGTGTATGAGTTTTGTGGAAGGTCAGCTGAAAGTATAAACATTTGGAATCTTGAGAAAGATACCAATGGCAATCATTTCAGTGTAGATCAGTTTTAGACAACACTTGCAAGGATATATAATCATATTTGAAAGTGCAACATTGGTTTATTTTCAAAAGCTACACTATTCTATAACTTTGTAGGAAATTTAAATTATGGAAACATAAAAGTAATGTGATTATTTATTGCATACAGTTTTACACTTTAGTTTTGTCAAATCAAAATACCATTTATTTCTACTGTATAGGAGGAAAACCCTAAATATTACAGTTTAAGCCATATTTCATTTTGGGAAGCCTTGTCTGTATGAATAAGTTTATTTCTTTTGTTTCTGCTTTCCTATTCATAATTCTGTTTCTCATAGTATTATTCTAAGGACAAGTTCTTTATCCCAATTTGGGGCTTGAATATAACTCATGCTCAGTTTGCTAACAGTAGTCAGTCTACCATTTGAACCATGTCTCCAGCCCAGAAATTTTTGAAGTTAATTGGAGATAGAACCTCATGAATTTTCCTACCATTCTGAAAACCATTATCCCCCAAGTCTCATCCTTCTTAATCATTAGGATTATAAATTTGAGTCATGGACCCCAAGAGTCAATGACTTTTCATGTCTTATAGATTCCACATGTTTGCTAGTAATTGTAATAATAAACTACCACAGATTGGGTAGCATTAACACTGTAAATACATTCCCTCTGAGTTGGTGGAACTAAAACTCCAAGATCAGAGTTGGCTCCTTCTGAGTCCTCTTTCCTTGGAATATTCAAGGCCTTCTGCTTCTCTTGGAGGAGAGTTCAACTTAAATGCTACCTTTGAGATTCTCTTTCCCAATGCAGTCACTTTCTAAGGCAATGGGTTTTTGATCTTTAGTGTGATTTCAGTAGGACAGTATCCAACACATAATATATTACTTAATGGATAGGAGAAAATCTCTAATAGGAAATTATTTGGTTTGGGCATGGAAGTTATGCTATATTTAAAAAAATAACAAAAGAGGCAAAGGTTTTATTAGAGCTTGTAAAATGAGTATGAAGTCTTGACCTCAGACATGCCAAATTCTTACCCTGACACACACTTAAATGCCTAGGAATACTGGATGATTGAACCCAAAATCCTATACTTGTGAAACAGCATCTCTTTTATTGCCATACCAGCAGATTGTAATTTGGTTGCTTATTTTGAGGTAGTATCACTATGCCTGGGCCTGCTTGGACTGCGGTCCTCCTAACACAAGCAAAACACATTGCACCCAGCAAATGGTTAGAGTTTCTGAAACTTTTTTTTGTCTGGGCTTGCCTGGAACTGCAATACTCTAATTTCTGTTTTCTAAGTAGATAATATTGCAGGTTTGAGCCACTTTATCCAGTAAAAGTATACAATTTCAAGATATCTTGATATTGTGTATATTTGTGCTTGACATATATTGCTAACCTTAATTTAATTTTCTCCCTCTTTTGTTTAGTACTCTGAGTTGAAAATATTGACTTTCTTGATATACATGGCTTTGTTTTGGGTGGAATCCCATCACAATCCAAAAAATCTCCCAAAAAGTTTATGTCAAGAATCATGGAAAAAAGGCTTCAGGTTGAAAAAAAAAAACAAACACTGATCCTTAACTTATAATTGCAGTATATTTATAATGTTAGTCAATGCTTTCTGAAGTATGAGAAGAGAAGGAAGACAGAAATGTGAAAGGTGTCATCTCTGTAGAATTTCTGTAGTTGTCACTTCATGTTATCTTTCTTCCTTAAGGCTTGCTTTATTAAAACCCTCTGGGGACTGGGAAGGTGGCTAGTGGTAGAGCACTTGCCTTGCATGCCTGAGGCCCTGGGTTCGATTGCTCAGCACCACATAAGTAAAAAGAAAAAAGCCAGAAGTGGTGCTGTGGTAGAGTGCTAGCCTTGAGCTGAAGAGCTGAGGGACAGCACCCAGACCCAGAATTCAGGCCCCACGACTAGACCCAAAAAATAATATAAACTGAATAACAACAACAACAGTAATAATAACAGGAATAACAATAGTAATAACAATAGCAACAACCACAGTAGTAATAATAGTAACAATAACAGCAATGACAGTAACAATAACAACAGTAACAATAACAATAATAACAACAATAGCAATAATAGCAACAATAACAACAACAGTAATAATAGCAATAACAGTAATAATAACAGCAGTAATAATAGTGTTAATAATAGCAACAACAACAATAATAGTCACAACAAGAGTAATAATAATAACAATAACAACCATAAAAGTAATAATAACAGTAGTAATAAGAGTAACAATAACAACAACAATAACAGTAATAATAGCAAGAACAATAGAAATAATAGCAACAACAACAATAACAGTAATAGCAATAGTAATAATAACAGTAATAACAATAGTAATAACAACAGTAATAATAACAATAGTAAAACAATAACAGTAATACTAGTACTAATATAGTAATAACAATAGTAACAACCACAGTCATAATAATAGTAACAATAACCGTAACAACAGTAACAATAACAGTAATAACAACAGTAATAACAATAGTGACAACAGTGATAGTAACAATAACAACAGTAATAATAATACTAACAAGAGCAATAACAATAGTAACACCAGTAACAATAACAACAACAATAATAACAGTAAAAACAACAGTAAAAACAATACTAATGATAACAGTAACAACTGTAATAACAATAGTTTTAATAATAGTAATAACAATAGCAACTACCCCAGTAGTAATAACAGTAACAATAACAACAATAACAATAATACTAATAGTAATAACAACAGTAACAATAACAGTAATAATAACAGTAACAATAACAGTAATAATAATAGTAATAACAACAGTAAAAACAATAGTAATGACAACAGTAATAATAACAGTAACAATAGTAATAACAATAGTATCAATAATAGTAATAACAACAGTAACAACAATAGTAATAATCGTAACAATAACAGTAACAATAACGGTAACAACAGTAATAATAAGAGTAATAATAGAAATAATAGTAATAACAACAGAAATAACAACAGTAATAACAACAGCAATAATAATAGTAACTAATAGTAATAACAGTAATAACAACAGTAACAATAGTAACAACAGTAATAATAACAGTAATAACAATAATACTAATAATAGTAACAATAGCAACAATAGTAATAATAGAACTAACAGTGATAATAACAGTAATAACAACAGCATTAATAATAGTATTAATAATAGCAACAACAACAATAACAGTAACAACAATAGTAATAATAGAATTAATGGTAATAACAACACTAATAATAGTATTAATAATAGTAATAACAATAGTAATAACAGTAACAATAGGAACAACCACAGTAGTAACAGTAGTAATAACAACAATCATAATAGAAATAAGAGTAATAATAATAGCAATAACAGTAATAACAATAATAGCAACAGTAACAATAACAATAGTGATAATAGAAATAATAGTAATAACAACAGTAATAATAGTAAATAAAAATAGTATTAACAACAATAACAGAAATAATAGCAAGAACAATAGGAATAATAGTAACAATAACAACAAGAATAGTAATAATAGAAATAACAGTAATAACAAAAGTAATAACAATAGCAATAATAATAGTAAGAACAATAGTGACAACAACAATAGTAACAATAACAGTAACAACAACAATAACAACAGTAATAACAGTAATAAAAACAATAACAGTAATAGTAACAAGAACAACAATAGCAATAATAGAAATAACAGTAATATCAATAGCAATGTTAAGAGTAATAATAGCAATAACAATAGCAACGACCACAGTAGTAATAATAGTAACAATAATATCAATAATATCAATAATATCAATCATACAAATAATAGTACTAACAACAGTAATAACAATAGTAATAATACTATTAATAGTGGTAACAATAACAACTATAACAATAATAACAGTGATAACAATAATAATATTAACAACAATAACAGTAACAATAACAATAGTGACAACAGTAATAGCAAAAAGAACAATGGTAATAATGAAATAACAGTAATAACAACAGTAATGATAACACTAATAACAATAGTAATAATAATAGTAACAATAGTATCAAAAACAACAATAGCAATACTAATAACAGCAATAACTATAGCAATGCCAATAACAATAATAGA